>NC_083834.1:5291537-5368663 GCF_015708825.2 Lethenteron reissneri
GTGTGGAGGTCGTGAGGAGGTCGTGTGGAGGTCGTGGGAGGTCGTGTGGAGGTCGTGAGGAGGTCGTGTGGAGGTCGTGAGGAGGTCGTGAGGAGGTCGTGTGGAGGTCGTGTGGAGGTCGTGTGGAGTCGTGTGGAGTCGTGTGAGGTCGTGTGGAGGTCGTGAGGAGGTCGTGAGGTCGTGAGGAGGTCGTGTGGAGGTCGTGAGGAGGTCGTGTGGAGGTCGTGTGGAGGTCTGTGGAGGTCGTGTGGAGGTCGTGTGGAGGTCGTGTGGAGGTCGTGTGGAGGTCGTGTGGAGGTCGTGTGGAGTCGTGAGGAGTCGTGTGGAGGTCGTGAGGAGGTCGTGTGGAGGTCGTGTGGAGGTCGTGTGGAGGTCGTGTGGAGGTCGTGTGGAGGTCGTGTGGAGGTCGTGTGGAGGTCGTGTGGAGGTCGTGTGAGGTCGTGAGGAGGTCGTGGAGGTCGTGTGGAGTCGTGAGGAGGTCGTGAGGAGGTCGTGAGGAGGTCGTGTGGAGGTCGTGTGGAGGTCGTGAGGAGGTCGTGAGGAGGTCGTGTGGAGGTCGTGAGGAGGTCGTGTGGAGGTCGTGAGGAGGTCGTGTGGAGGTCGTGTGGAGGTCGTGGAGGTCGTGGAGGTCGTGTGAGGAGGTCGTGAGGAGGTCGTGTGGAGGTCGTGGTGGAGGTCGTGAGGAGGTCGTGTGGAGGTCGTGTGGAGGTCGTGAGGAGGTCGTGTGGAGGTCGTGAGGAGTCGTGTGAGGTCGTGAGGAGGTCGTGTGGAGGTCGTGTGGAGGTCGTGAGGAGGTCGTGTGAGGTCGTGAGGAGTCGTGAGGAGGTCGTGTGGAGGTCGTGTGGAGGTCGTGAGGAGGTCGTGAGGAGGTCGTGTGGAGGTCGTGGAGGTCGTGAGGAGGTCGTGAGGAGGTCGTGAGGAGGTCGTGTGGAGGTCGTGAGGAGGTCGTGAGGAGGTCGTGTGGAGGTCGTGAGGAGGTCGTGAGGAGGTCGTGTGGAGGTCGTGAGGAGGTCGTGAGGAGGTCGTGTGGAGTCGTGAGGAGGTCGTGAGGAGGTCGTGTGGAGGTCGTGAGGAGGTCGTGTGGAGGTCGTGTGGAGGTCGTGAGGAGGTCGTGTGGAGGTCGTGTGGAGGTCGTGAGAGGTCGTGTGGAGGTCGTGAGGAGGTCGTGTGGAGGTCGTGAGGAGGTCGTGTGGAGGTCGTGAGGAGGTCGTGAGGAGGTCGTGTGGAGGTCGTGAGGAGGTCGTGTGGAGGTCGTGAGGAGGTCGTGAGGAGGTCGTGTGGAGGTCGTGAGGAGGTCGTGTGGAGGTCGTGAGGAGGTCGTGTGGAGGTCGTGAGGAGGTCGTGATGCGCTCCAGACGGGACCAATGGGGTCTGTGCCCCGCGTCTGCGGAGCCCCATGCGGCTGCCTTTGGCTTCGCCCATTGTGACGCTTTTTGCTGCTTCCTTGCGGATAACAGCCATAGACAAAATAAATACAAGCATCTTCTTGGTTCTTTCGGTAAAGTCACGTAGAAGGGAAGTAATAAAATAATAAAAATAAAACATTATAAAATAATTCTCACGACGTTTCGGCCACAACGCAAGCAGCCGTCCTCAGGTGAAAACCACGTCTGTCGGGAGAATTATTATTATGTTTTATTTTTATTATGTTATTACTTCCCTTCTACGTGACTTTACCGAAAGAACCAAGAAGATGAATCCCTGCAGTCACGAAAGAAGCTTTAAATCGAAATACAAGCTTAAACATAATTTGGCGTGAAGATAATTGATCAAATATTGCAGCAAATGAAATGTCTTTGGCGGTGACAACAGACCGTCAAATTTCGATTTAAAGCTTTCCTGACTGCAGGGATTCATTTCTTGGTTCTTTCGGTAAAGTTACGTAGAGGGAAGTAATACAATAATAAAAACAAAAACAAAAAATAATTCTCACGACGTTTCGGCCACAACGCAAGCAGCCGTCCTCAGGTGAAAACCAGGTCCGTCGAGGCGACAGCGTCTGAAGACGGCTGCTTGCGTTGTGGCCGAAACGTCGTGAGAATTATTTTATTATGTTTTATTTTTATTCTTTTATTACTTCCCTTCTACGTGACTTTACCGAAAGAACCAAGAAGATGAACAGACCGTCAACCAAGCGTCCCCTCGTCGTTGTTGTTGTCGTTGTTGTTACAGATTATCTTTCGGGGGGAACTAAAGAGACGCAGCTTATTGCATCGCCTGTGTTGTTGACTTTGAGTCCGCGTGTGTTTGTCGTCTGCCTGTTATACCTGCTGCTGCTGCTGTGTTTGTGTACGAGCGGCACTGCGTGCGATGCCGCTCGCGAACTACTTTGGCCAAAGACAAAAGCCCAAAAAACACAAATACCTCTTCTTATTATTCTTCTTCTTATTGTTGTTGTTCTTGGTTCTTTCGGTAAAGTCACGTAGATAGAAAAAAACTAATAGTTAAATTAAATTAGAATTAATAATAAAAAATAATTAAAATATAACAAAAGGAAAAAATCAAAAATAACATTTTTATTAATTGGTTAATGTTTATTTTATTATGAAACATATTTTTTTTAGATTTTTTCATTTCATTTTTATTCTTAAAAATATATATATATCTACGTGACTTTACCGAAAGAACCAAGCATACGAATTCCTGCAGTCACGAAAGTTTTAAGTCGAAATTCTTCTTCCTGTTCTTCTCATTACTACTCTTTGATTTAAAGCTTTCGTGACTGCAGGGACTTTACCGAAAGAACCAGGAATAGTATTACTCTTCTAGATTTGAAGCTTTCAACACAGGTGGGGCGATTTAATTTAATTTATTTTCTACCCACGTGACTTTACCGAAAGAACCAAAGCGTATGGATCCCTGCAGTAACGAAAACTTCAAATCTAGATTGGACCTATGGGGCTACACAGGGTACCGTAGGCTTAAAAATACAACCTTTATGTATAAAAGTAATTTTTAAATAAAAAAAATTTAAAACACGCTTTAATGTAATGTACCGTACTAGTAATGGAAGAACTCCACGACTCCAGGAAGTGGCCCGAAGCTTGCCATAACGTAAGTAACTGTGGTGATTTACAGCCAACGTCAGTTGAGCGTGGAACATAACATACAAAAAAGATTGTTTAAAAATATATTTTTATTTTTTATGATAGAATATAGTATTGTCATCAGTATGACATAAGTATACCAAGTTTGCAGTCGATACCACATTGGGAAGTGGGTTAAAATTTAGTTACAAGATTTGAGGATACAACAACAACAGACAGAGTTAGTTAATAGAAAGCGTGTAACAATAACAATAACAAAAACAGACTTGTGCGCGTACGACGCTTTTGTCGCGAGAGAATGGTCAGCAAGCTCGACTTTGCGATCCGATCTCCCGTAGTGGCAGTTGAAAGAGCGGTGGGATAAAATGTGAGCAAACCCCCGCCCCCCCCCCCCACTCACGTAAAAAGTTTAAATATATTATATACATAAATCACCCCTGCCCAAGACTTCTGCATAAACCGGTGTAGGTGCCACGGTGTGGTAAACGTGTGTATGGGTATTGCTCCAACACTTCTTCCATGAATGTCGATCCAAAAAATCCCGGTGCTGGAGGCTCCAGTCTATCAGCGTGGCATGAGCGACGCCGTTTCAGGGCTGCGCCTTTGCCATCGCGCACAGAGAGACGTGGATCATCCGCTCGCCTTGACAGCCTGTGGGAGCAAGTGCTGTTGGTGAGTAGCACCTATGAAGGTCGTCACTGCGGCACACAAGAGGTGTGGTGGTCAGCACCACGCCCGACCGCCTTTGTCTCCCCAAAAGTGGCCATGTTTACCACACACTGCCCGACGACTCATTTAAGCTGAGTCGACCTCGAGGAGGCCCAGGACCGGTTTCAGATAATCGCTAAAGTCGTTGGTGGTGTCCGTCGTGAGCGGAATCGAACTCGGTTTTTGTAGCGCGGTGCGCTAACCGCTGCGCCACCGCTCCGTCACGCGCAAAGACAAAGATCCCCCGTGTAGCCTTAACAGACTGTAGGGGCAAGTGCTGTTAGCGCGCACCTATGAAGGCGGCACAGCACACGAGGGTGGCCAGCATCACGCCCGGCCGCCTTTGTCTCCCCGGTGGCGATGTTTTCCACTCCGCACCAGTCACTCATTTGAGGCTGAGTCGACCTAGGTGAGGCCCAGGACCGGTTCGGATAATGCGTAATGCGCTAACCGCTACACTACCGCTCCCCCCACACACACACACGTAACCGTGCCGACCCGTGTACAAACACAGCTAACTCAGCCACCCAGGGTCTTATATCACTTCTGAAAAATGTAATTACCTTTTCTCCACTGTTATTCCGTTATTAAACACAGTCTCCTGCAAGCCCTAAATAACGTTGATTTAAGGTTTAAAAACCCTCCTGTGCAGAGAATTAAATCCTCTCTCTCTCTCTCTCTCCTCCTCGCTTTCTCTCGCTCCCGTACGACTGTGGCTGCTTTCGTTCCATTCGTTAATTTATAAACGTCTGCAACACAACAACAACAAAAAATCGACGCTACTTTCTTTTTAAATTCCAAGTGGAACCACCTCACCGCGTAACTTTGCCCCACCGCTCTCGCCCACACGTACACTCAGAAGCAAAATGTGTCACACGAATTCAACCACGGCGAACGTGAATTGCCCGTGTGTTTTGAAATCATGTGTGACATTATAATTGACTAAACGAGCGTGCGATATTGGTCGGCAGAATCATTATGGTTAATTATACACTGCTGGATGAAGCTCCTCCACCCACTCCTCCCCACCCCCTCCTCACCCCCTCCTCTACCCTCCCTCCTCCTCCCTCCTCCTCCTCGCTCTCACTGCTTCTGGATGAAAGCTCCTCAAACCTCTCCTACCCCTCCTCATCTTCCTTTCCCCCCCTCCCCCATCCCCCCCTCCTCCCCCCCTCCTCCCCCATCCCCCCTCCCCCCCCCTCCCCCTCCCCCCCGCCCCCCCCCCCTCCTCCCCCCCTCCCCCTCCCCCCCTCCTCCCCCTCCCCTCCCCCCCCCCTCCCCCCCCTCCCCCCCTCCCCCCCCCCCCCCCCTCCTCCCCCCCTCCCCCCCCTCCCCCTCCCCCCCTCCCCCCCTCCCCCTCCCTCCCCTCCCCCCCCCTCCTCCCTCCTCCCCCCCCCCCCTCTCCCCCATCCTCCCTCCCCCTCCTCCTCCCCCCCCCCCCCCCCCCCCCCCTCCTCCCCTCCCCCCTCCTCCCCCCTTCCCCCCCCCCCCTCCCTCCTCCCTCCCCCCCCCCTCCCCCCCCCTCCCCCCCCCCTCCTCCCCCTCCTCCCCCCCCCCCTCCCCCCACCCCCTCCTCCCCCTCCCCCCCCCCCCCCCCCCCCCCCCCCCTCCTCCCCCCCCCCCCCTCCCCCCCTCCTCCCCCTCCTCCCCCATCCCTCCCCCCCCCCCCCTCCCCCCCCTCCTCCCCTCCTCCCCTCCCCCTCCCCTCCTCCGCCTCCCCCTCCTCCCCCTCCTCCCCCCTCCTCCCCCCTCCTCCCCCCCCTCCTCCCCCTCCTCCCTCCTCCCCCCCTCTTCCCCCTCCTCCCCCCTCTTCCCCCTCCTCCCCCCTCCTCCCTCCTCCTCCCCCCCTCCTCCCCCTCCTTCCCCCTCCTCCCCCCTCTTCCCCCTCCTCCCCCTCCTCCCCCCGCCCCCTCCCTCCTTCCCTCCACCCCCTCCTCCCTCCCCTCCTCCTCCCCCTCCCCCCTCCTTCCTCCATCCTCCCTACTCTTTTTCCCCCTCCTCCCCCCCTCCCCCCTCCCTTCCCCCTCCTCCCCCTCCTCCCCCTCCTCCCTCCTCATCCTCCTCTCCCCTCCCCCTCGTTCCCCCTCCTCCCCCTCCTCCCCCCTCCTCCCCCCTCTTCCCCCTCCTCCCCCCTCCTCCCTCTTCCCCCCTCCTTCCCCCTCCATCCCTAATTCTCCCTCCCCCTCCCCCTCCTCCCCCTCCTCCCCCCGCCCCCCCCCTTCCCTCCACCCCCCCTCCTCCCTCCTCCCTCCTCCTCCCCCATCCCCCCCCTCCTTCCCTCCATCCTCCCTACTCCTTTTCCCCCTCCTCCCCCCCCCCCCCTCCCCCTCCTTCCCTCCCCCTCCTCCCCCCCCTCCCCTCTTCCCTCCTCATCCTCCCTCTTCCCCCTCCCCCCTCGTTCCCCCTCCTCCCCCTCCTCCCCCCCCCCTCCCTCCTCTCTTCATTTTCCTCCCTCCCTCCTCCCCCCGCTCGTGAGAAGCCGTTTGACCATACTTCACCACGCTGGTCAGTGGGAGGCTTTGCTAAACGTGTACCGCAGGGCGCACGGCAGGAGCTGTCCACACATCACTCGCCACTGATGTTAGCCGTGCACAGGAATTTCACATGGGGTTCTGCTGGATTGGCAGCGTAGCGTACACCCACCACAACGCCAATCATCACACCCGCTTACCACGATGTTGAAGCTAAACGTGCAGTTTTGGTGCAATTTCTTAATTTATTTATCCATACTCTTTGGTTCTTTCGCCCACTGGAGCAATTGTGTTTCTCGCTGTGGTGTCCCACCTGATGACGGACCGCTTGTGTTGCGCCCGAAACGTCGTGCTTTAATTTATTTTATTTCATTTCATACCTACGTGATTTTACCGAAAGAACCAAAGAGTATGGATTCCTGCAGTCACGAAAATTTCAAATCTTATTTATTCATATTTGGTGTGGCTTGGGATTAGTAGTTAGTGATAGTGGTGGGTGCAAATTTGCTCGGTATTTGTCTTGTGTGTGTGTACGTAGCCAACCGATTTGGCCGTTGTATATGTATCGTCAATCAATGCACAGCGTTGTGCGATGCTGAATGACACCGCCGTATAAATTGAACGTGTCATCATCATCATCGTCGTCGTTGTTATTAAAGAGACGTTTAACACGTTATGGGACCTCATTTGACAGTACTAAAAAATCTGAGAATCTGTTTTCCCCTTTTTTCTGGCAACAAAACAGTTGGTAAGATGTTAAAACACCAAACCTTTTACAAGGAATCATGTCTGCATTAACCACAATACTTGCGGTCAGAATGCAAACAAAACACGTACTCTAATAGAATATGCATTGTCTTTGGAACTGATTGGTCCACACCAGAGACCGCTTTCTTTTGAGCCTCATCTTAAACGGTGTTAGACCAGAGACGCTAACGGCGTTTGTATGTGCTGTTAGCGAAAGAACGCTGTCTCTTGTGTGGACCAATCAAAGACAGACACACACAGGTACACACAAAGACCCCCCGTATAGCCTTAACAGACTGTATGGGCAAGTGCTGTTAGCGAGCACCTATGAAGGCCGGAACGGTACACGAGGGGGTGGGTGGCCAGCACCACGCCCGACCGCCTTTGTCTCCCCAGTGGCGATGTTTACACACCACACCAGGTACTCATTTCAGGCTGAGTCGACCTAGGGGAGGCCCAGGACCGGTTCAGATCATCGTCACTGGTGTTGGCCGTGAGCGGGAATCGAACCCGGGTCGCTAGGTTCATAGCCCAGCGCGCTAACCGCTACACTATCGCTCCCCACACAGGTACACACACACACACAGGTACACACACACACACAGGCTAGAGACAAACACAGAGACGCAGCCCAGCTGGGCTTCATAATCCGACAAATAAACCCGCAAAAAGGCTCAAATCGACGACTGGAAGCTCGTCAAAGACCCGACTCGCGGCGACTGAGGCTCACTTAACATGCTCCGCTGTTTGCTGCCCAGCTTGTGTCATTCTTTTCCTCCTTTCCGGGCCACCGCCGCCACCAACACTGCAGTTCGAGGAATCTTTAGCCCCCTTTTATTCAAACCCTCGTGTCAAAGGCGGAGCGCTGTGTAGAGCATTTCAATGAGCTCGCCATCCAAACGGCAGCTGTTGCAATAATCTCTGTGAATGTTTTTATTCAATTTTTATTTAAAGATTGTTTGGGGGGGTTGGGGTTGGGGTTGTATTGTTTACAGACGCTAATCCGCGTGCGTTCAAATTAAACCAGTTAAAGCCCCGTTTGCATTTCCACCTTGACGCAAGACCAAAAATCTGGGTTTGTCGTTGTGTCTATCGGCTGTTATTATTGCTGCTGTTTAATGCAGTCCGTGCTGTGTGTGTGTGTGCTCTGTGTGTGTGTGTTGGTCACCCCACCCCCTCGTGTTACCCTTACGGCCAGCATAGGTGCTCGCTAACAGCACTTGTCCCAGCAGTCTGATAAGGTTACACGGTGGATCTTTGTCTTTGTCCTTGGGTGTGTGTTGTGCGTGCGTGTGTGTAACCGATGGCCACTTTGCGAGGAGAGAAAAGTGAATTTTATTGAAAGCAGAGATGGATTTGTCGTCCAGAAAATGGGAAGAAACACATTTAGATAAATACGGGGCTCTGTGATTCGATGCATCCATCACTTGGGAATATTATTTATACACAAGGCAGGCATGCGGAGAGAACGCGGGGTGGGGTCGAACGCTTACATATGTATGAGTCGCACTTTGTGCTCGTGTGTGTGTGTGTGTGTATACAGGGTAAGTCCTCGCTTAACGCGTGGCGCTGTTCGCGCAAAGGCTCGTTTCGCTAGAACGCGGTTATAAGGCGTGTAGAGAGTACACAAGCAATGTAGTTATCTCTCTCTCTCTGTGTACGTACCTACGAAGTGCATTTGCCAGTGAGGAGCGCTAGAGTAGCGGTTAGCTGCGCTGCGATAGGAACCCGGTGACTCGAGTTCGATTTCCGTTCATGGACAAACACCAGTTGACGATTAATCGAACCGGTGCTAGCACCCCCCCCCCCCCCCCCCACCTAGGTCGACTCAGCCTCCATTGAGTACCTGGTGCGGTGTTTAAACATCACTAGTGGGGAGACAAAGGCGGTCGGGCGTGGTGCTGGCCACCCACCCCCTCGTGTACCGTTCCGGCCTTCATAGGCGCTCGCTAGCAGCACTTGCCCCAACAATCTGTGGGGGCTATACGTGGGATCTTTGTTTCTGTACCTTTTATGCGGTCAATAACAGCACTTGCCCCGACAGTCTGTGGAGGCTACACGGGGGGGGCTTTGTTTTTTTACCTCTTATGCGGTCGCTAACGGCACTTGCCCCTTCAGTCTGTGGAGGCTATACGTGGGATCTTTGTTTCTGTACCTTTAATGCGGTCAATAACAGCACTTGCCCCGACAGTCTGTGGAGGCTACACGGGGGGGCTTTGTTTTTTTACCTCTTATGCGGTCGCTAACGGCACTTGCCCCGACAGTCTGTGGAGGCTACACGGGGGACCTTTGTTTTGTACCTTTTATGCGGTCGCTAACAGCACTTGCCCCAACAGTCAGTGGAGGCTACACGGGGGACCTTTGTCTGTTGTGTAACTCGCCGTGACCGGGCGTGGTGGTGTGCCAGCCACCCCCCTCGTGGTGTCCGTGGCGACCCCTTCCTGGGTTGCCGCTCGCGAGCGGCACTTGACCCGGCAGTCTGTTGGAGGCTATATGGGGAACCTTTGTTTACGTGCGTGTGTGAGTGTGGGTGTGTGGGTGTGTGTGGGTGAATGTGTGTGTGAGTGTGTGCGTGTGTGTGTGAGTGAGTGTGTGTATGTGAGTGCGTGTGGGTGTGTGGGTGAATGTGTGTGTATGTGAGCGTTTGTGGGTGTGTGTGTGTGGGTGTGTGTATGTGAGCGTGTGTGAGTGTGTGTGAGTGTGTGCGTGTGTGTGTGAGTGTGTGTATGTGAGTGTGTGTGGGTGGGTGTATGTGTGTGTGCGTGTGTGAGTGTGTGTGGGTGTGTGAGTGTGGGCGTGTGTGTGGGTGTGTGTGGGTGTGTGTGGGTGTGTGTGTGTGAGTGTGTGTGAGTGTGTGCGTGTGTGTGTGAGTGAGTGTGTGAGTGTATGTGAGTGTGTGTGTGTATGTGTGTGTGCGTGTGTGAGTGTGTGTGGGTGGGTGTGTGAGTGTGGGCGTGTGTGAGTGTGGGCGTGTGTGAGTGTGTAAGTGTGTGTGAGTGTGTGTTTGAGTGTGTGAATGTGTGGGTGTGTGTGTGTGTGAGTGTGTGTATGTGAGTGTGTGTGTGGGCGTGTGTGAGTGTGTAAGTGTGCGTGAGTGTATGAGTGTGTGAGTGTGTGTGTGAGTGTATGAGTGTATGTGTGGGCGTGTGTGAGTGTGTAAGTGTGTGTGAGTGTATGAGTGTGTGAGTGTGTGAATGTGTGGGTGTGTGTGTGACCGTCTGGCGGGGTCATGGTGATGTGTGGAGTGGTGGGGGCTGTTTTGAAAGCCACGTCCGTTTGGATCCGCGAGTGAAACAGTGGCGACAAAGCGAGCTGGGCACAATAGGGAGGCGATTCGCGTTTCCTGGGCGCTGATGACCCACGCGGTCGAAACGCTCACAAACACACACACACAAACACACTCACTCACACATCCCACTGATACACACACAAACACACTCACACACACATCCTACTCACTCACACACACCACTCACACACACGTCCTACTCACTCACACACACACATCCTACTCACACACACATCTCACTCACACACACACACACATCCTACTCACACACACACATGCTACTCACACACACATCCTACTCACTCACACACACCACTCACACACACGTCCTACTCACTCACACACACACATCCTACTCACACACACACATCTCACTCACACACACACACACATCCTACTCACACACACACATGCTACTCACACACACATCCTACTCACTCACACACACACACCACTCACACACACGTCCTACTCACTCACACACACACACACACCCCACTCACACACACACACACAAACACCCCACTGATACACACACACATCTCACTCACACACACACACACCACTCACACACACATCCTACTCACACACACACACCCCACTCACACACACACACATCCTACTCACACACACACACCCCACTCACACACACACACATCCTACTCACACACACACACCCCACTTACACACACACAAACACACTCACACACACACATCTCACTCACACACACACACACATCCTACACACACACACCCCACACACACACACATCCTACTCACACACACACCCCACTCACACACACCCCACTCACTCACACACATCCCACTTACACACACACAAACACCCCACTCACACACACACACATCTCACTCACACACACACCCCACTCACTCACACACACACACATCCCACTCACACACACACCCCACTCACACACAACCCACACACACACATCCTACTCACACACACACCCCACTCACACACACACATCTCACTCACACACACACACACATCCTACTCACAGACACACCCCCACTCACACACACACCCCACTCACTCACTCACACACACCCCACTCACACACACACCCCACTCACTCACACACCCCACTCACTCACTCACTCACACACACAACCTCTCACTAACACAAACACACCCCACTCACTAACACACACACACACCCTACTCACTCGCACACCGCACTCTCTCAAACAACTCACACACACACATCCCACTCACACACACACACATCGCACTCACACACACCACTCACACACACACCCCACTCAATAACACACACGACACTCACACACACACACCCTACTCACTCACACACACACCCCTCTCGCATACACACACACTCCACTCAATCACACACACCCCACTCACTCACACACACACATCCCACTCACACAAACAAACCCCACTCACACATTCACACACCACTCTCGCACGGTTTCCCTCAAGCTCCCACATTTATCCAACTGTCTACCCCATTCTCTCCCACTCTCTCCCACTCTCTCGCCATCTCGCTCCATACTCTCCTCCAACTCTCTCCCCCATCTCTCACTGCCTCTCATTCTCACAATTTCTGCCCCGTGTTTCCCACTCTCCCCCCCCCCTCCCCAACAATTATCCAACGCTCTCTCTCCGATTCTCTCCCACGTCGCCTTACTCACTCACTCCCCTCGCTCTCCCCCCCCCCCCCATCTCTCTCCCTCTCTTACCCCGACTCTCTCACATTTATCTCAGCCACTCTCCTCTTACTCTCTCTCATCATCTCTCGCCCATCTCTCCCAGTCTCGCTCACTCTCCCGCATTGTCTCCCACTCTCTCCCACTCTCGCCCACTCTCTCCAATGTCTCTCCCACTCTAAAGAACTCCCTCCAGCCTCCCCAACTCTCTCTCTCTCCACTCTTCCCCCACCTCTTCAAAACTCTCTCCCACTCTCCCCCATCGCTCCGATTGCGATCTCTGGCATCATCATGGCAAACAAAGGTTTTTCATCCGGCAGTGGATAGAACACGGTACACGACCACGATTGGTGATGATGACGACGGCGGTGATGCGATCATCATTTTTTAAATCGACGCCCTCATTGATGGCATCGCATTACGTGCAAAGCAGCCGTCCACGCATTACGGGATTCCGTAATCCTCTCGCGCGCTGCGGGAATACCAATGTCGCCGTGAAAGAGCCGTCAATGACACAGAACCGATGTCACCCGCGTAACAATCGCCCCTTTAATAGCAGGCGCTTCGACACGAACGATTCAATCCACGCAACGACACAAAGACAATCGGTCCCGTGCCTTCCCCCCCCTCCACACACCGATATAGCCTCAACAGAATGTCGGGCAAAGTGCCGCGTGGATGCGAGTAGCGCCACATTATTGAAAGCCGTCACTTCGGGGCACGCCAGCGTGGCCAGAACCACGCCCGGCCGCCTTTGTCTCTCCTAGTGGCGAACTTCACCACACAACGCACCAGATAGTCACACACACACAGAGAGAGAGAGCAGCCTGGGCATCTTCCGCGCTCTGGTCGGAGCCCCCAGGGTGTGTGGGCTGGAGTTCCGCCATGTGGCGCGGCTGGTGACCCACGCCGTGCCGGCCTTCAAGGAGCGGTGGGCGATGGAGGAGGCCGTGTGCTCGGTGGCAGATGACGGGGAGCTCTGCGTGCTGATATGAGCTACCCGTAGGAGGCCGTCGGACTGCGAGGAGGGCTGCGTGCAGAACGAGAGAGAGCGAGAGAGTGACCGAGTGAGTGAGCGAGAGAGTGAGAGAGTGACCGAGAGAGTGACCGAGAGAGTGACCGAGAGAGTGAGCGAGAGAGTGAGCGAGAGAGTGAGCGAGAGAGAGAGCGAGAGAGTGAGCGAGAGAGAGAGCGAGAGAGTGAGCGAGAGAGTGAGCGAGAAAGTGAGCGAGAGAGAGAGCGAGAGAGAGAGCGAGAGAGTGAGCGAGAGAGTGAGCGAGAGAGTGACCGAGAGAGTGAGCGGGAGAGCGAGCGAGAGAGCGAGCGAGAGAGAGAGTGAGCGAGTGAGTGAGCGAGAGAGCGAGCGAGAGAGCGAGAGGTGGGGGTTTACATAAAGCAAAGTTTTAAAAAAAATTACGAAATGATGAACGAAGCAAAGTGCCGACTACACCGAGCATCTTCTTGTTTCCACTGATCGTAAAAAAAAAGAGAGACGGAGAGAGATGGGGGGGGGGGGGATTGGAGTTTACAACGTCGCCCGAAAGTCGTTCTTGTGTTTACGACAATGGCCGTGAGCTGTGATATTTTAGGCTAATTACCTTGCACCCCGCATTATCGTCTCCACATTCCGGATTCCCGAGCAGATTAAACATGGTGAGGTGGTTTCCTTCAAGTGACGCACTGGTCCCCTACACACAGAAGGGCCCGTGGAAGTGGACATCACAGAGCTACCTTTGAGATCGCTTCTTCTTCTCCAAGTGACACGCTGTGGTCCCCCACACACAGAAGGGCCCGTGGAAGTGGACATCACAGAGCCACATCTGAGATCGCGTCTCCTTCAAGTAACTCGCTGCTCCCCCACACACAGAAGGGCCCGTGGAAGTGGATTTCACAGAGCTACCTCTGAGATCGCTTCTTCTTCTTCAAGTGACACACTGCTCCCCCACACAGAGAATGGCCCGTTGAAGTGGACATCACAGAGTTACATCTGAGATCGCTTCTACTTCAAGTGACACGCTGGTCCCCCACACACAGAAGGGCCCGTGGAAGTGGATTTCACAGAGCTACCTCTGAGATCGCTTATTCTTCTTCAAGTGACACACTGCTCCCCCACACAGAGAATGGCCCGTTGAAGTGGACATCACAGAGTTACATCTGAGATCGCTTCTACTTCAAGTGACACGCTGGTCCCCCACACACAGAAGGGCCCGTGGAAGTGGATATCACAGAGCTCCCTCTGAGATCCCATTCAGTGAACTATGATCAACACACGCACAGTAGAGGGCAACACTTCGCTACCCTCCCTGCCGTACGAGTGTCGTGCTTGTCACGTACCGGTCACACGGATGTCTTCATTATTACATTATTTGGCGATGGTGCTGCTGCTGCTGCTGCGTTATCAATGATGTACACAGTGAAGCGAACACTGACACGTCAAATTTCGATTTAAAGTTTTCGTGACTGCAGGGATTCATGTTCTTGGTTCTTTCGGTAAAGTTTTATTTTATTGTTTTATTTTTATTATTTTATTATTTCCTTTCTACGTGACTTTACCGAAATAACCAAGAATACTGACAAATCACTTCTAGTACGCTGGGCCACAGGACGCATTGGAAGACAGGTGGGGGTGCCCACACTTTACCCCACCACAGCAGGTGTCAGGGTCTGGATCGAACCCACGACCTCCTGTACACCAGGCGAGGTAGTTAACATCTCCTAGCCACCTTGATGATGATTATGATGAGAGAGAGAGACACGCAAACTCCAAATATACAGCACCAGACGTCAGGGTCGGGATCGAACCCACGACCTCCTGTACACCAGGCGAGGTAGTTAACATCTCCTAGCCACCTTGATGATGATTATGATGAGAGAGAGAGACACGCAAACTCCAAATATACAGCACCAGACGTCAGGGTCGGGATCGAACCCACGACCTCCTGTACACCAGGCGAGGTAGTTAACATCTCCTAGCCACCTTGATGATGATTATGATGAGAGAGAGAGACACGCAAACTCCAAATATACAGCACCAGACGTCAGGGTCGGGATCGAACCCACGACCTCCTGTATACCATGCGAGGTAGTTAACATCTCCTAGCCACCTTGATGATGATTATGATGAGAGAGAGAGACACGCAAACTCCAAATATACAGCACCAGACGTCAGGGTCGGGATCGAACCCACGACCTCCTGTATACCAGGCGAGGTAGTTAACATCTCCTAGCCACCTTGATGATGATTATGATGAGAGAGAGAGACACGCAAACTCCAAATATACAGCACCAGACGTCAGGGTCGGGATCGAACCCACGACCTCCTGTATACCAGGCGAGGTAGTTAACATCTCCTAGCCACCGTGATGATGATGAGAGAGAGAGAGACACGCAGACTCCAAATATACAGCACCAGGCGTCAGGGTCGGGATCGAACCCACGACCTCCTGTACACCAGGCAATATAAATTAACATCTCCCAGCCACCGTGATAATGATGATGAGAGAGACACGCAAACTCAAATATACAGCAGCAGGCGTCAGGGACTGGATTAAACTCACGACCTCCGGCATACCAGGCAACTGAGTTAACACGTAACAATATTCATTTAAATCTTCACTTAAAGCTTTCGTGACTGCAGAAATTCATATTCTTTGGGTCTTTCGGTAAAGTCACGTAGATAGGTTCAAAGAAAATAACAAAAAAACGACGAAGATTCGATCGCAAAGCCTTTTGTGTTGCGATCGAAACGTCGTAGTTTTTTTGTTATTTTCTTTGAACCTATCTACGTAACTTCACCGAAAAAGCCCAAAGAATCTAACATTCATTGACGCTGCAGAAATCCGATTAGCGGTAAAGCTCTTTATAACGGACGCCCAATAGTTATTGCACAGATGTCCCAATATAGCGAGGGTTCGCAGCGCAGAGCGCTAACCGCTGCACCACCGCTCCCATTCCTAACCCCCAACTCTCCCTCCCATTCTTTCCTTCACCCCCCACCCCCCGCTCCGCCGTGACCCCTCGGGACTATTTAATTCAAAGAAATTGAATTCCACCCGCTAATAAAAGGGGCTTTGTGTGCAGAGGAATTGTTTCGTGGTGAGATGAACATCGCTCCAGGGAGGAATGCCTCCCCATGTCCGTGCCCGAGCTACGGAGAAGATGTCACGAGGCGAGACAGAGATTTTATATATATATCAGGGAGAGATATTAGAAGATTTCGATTTAAAGCTTTCGTGACTGCAGGGATTCATCTTCTTGGTTCTTTCGGTAAAGTCACGTAGAAGGGAAATAATAAAATAATAAAAATACATATTATTTTATTTTATTATTTTATTATATTTGATTATTTAATTATGTTTTGTTTTTATTATTTTATTACTTCCCTTCTACGTGACTTTACCGAAATAACCAAGAAGATATTAGAAGATGTTTACACAGATATTTATATCAGGGGGATATATTGAAATATGTTTACACAGAGCAATCACCGGGAGATAATGGAAGTTGTTTACACGGAGACATGTCACCGAGAGATAATGGAAGATGTTTACACGGCGAGATAGCACGGAGAGATATCAGAATATGTTTACACAGATATTTATATCACGGGAATATATTGGAAGATGTTTACACAGAGCAATCGCCGGGAGATATTGGAAGTTGTTTACACGGAGACATGTCACCGGGAGATAATGGAAGATGTTTACACGGCGAGATAGCACGGAGAGATATCAGAAGATGTTTACACAGATATTTATATCACGGGGATATATTGGAATATCTTTACACAGAGCAATCACCGGGAGATAATGGAAAATGTTTACATGGCGAGATAGCACGGGGAGATATCAGAAGATGTTTACACGGAAACATATCACCGGGAGATATTGGAAAATGTTTATACAGATATATTTCACGCTGAGATATTGGAAAATGTTTGTACAGATATATTCTACGCAGAGATATTTGAAGATGTTTACACGGTGACATGTCACCGGGAGATAATGGAAGATGTTTACACGGCGAGATAGCACGGAGAGATATCATAAGATGTTTACACATATATTTATATCACGGAGATATATTGGAAGATGTTTACACAGGGCAATCACCGGGAAATATTGGAAGATGTTTACACGGCGAGATAGCAGGGAGAGATATCAGAAGATGTTTACATGGAGACATATTACCGGGAGATATTGGAAGATGTTTGTACAGATATATTCCACGCAGAGATATTGGAGGATGTTCACACGGCGAGATAGCACGGGGAGATATCAGAAGATGTTTACACGGAGACATATCACCGGGAGATATTGGAAGATGTTTATACAGATATATTCCACGCAGAGATATTGGAAGATGTTTTACACAGCGATATATCATGTGGAGATATCGGAAGTTGTTAACACGGAGACATGTCACCGGGAGATATTGGCAGATGTTTGTACAGATATATTCCACTCAGAGATATTGGAAGATGTTTATACAGATGTATTCCACGCAGAGATATTGGAAGATGTTTACACGGAGACATGTCAGCGGGAGATAATTGAAGAAGTTTACACAGAGAGATAGCACGGGGAGATATCAGAAGATGTTTATACAGATATATACCACGCAGAGATAATGGAATATGTGTACACAGAGACATATCACCGGGAGATAATGGAAAATTTTTCACTGTAGACATTTGCACGCTTCTAGGAGATGTGTCGAGAAGAAGAGGAAGATGCTCGCCGCTGTCGCCGTCAACGCAACGGGACTTTGCAAACCACGTGGTCACCAGGGACGATCTCCCGGCTGTTGTCTCGGTGTGGTCTGGGACTGTTGTTGTTGTTGTTGTTGTTTTTGTTGTTGTTGTTGGTGGTGGTGGCGTTTTTCGATTTAAAGCTTTCGTGACTGCAGGGATTCATCTTCTTGGTTCTGTCGGTTAAGTCACGTAGAAGGGAAATAATACAATAATAAAAATAAAACATAATAAAATAATTCTCACGACGTTTCGGCCACAACGCAAGCAGCCGTCCTCAGGTGAAGAGCTTAAATTTAAGCTTAAATATACGCTGCCAAGCTTGGTGGTGTTCATTCAGACGCTGTCTTTCCGACAGACCTGTTCTTCACCTGAGGACGGCTGCTTGCGTTGTGGCCGAAACGTCGTGAGAATTGCATGTTATTATGTTTTATTTTTATTATTTTATTATTTCCCTTCTACGTGATGACTTTACCGAAAGAACCAAGAAGGTGACGTTTTTGTTATTGTTGGTGGTGGTCATTGTTGTTGTTTGGTAGTGTTGTTTGTGGTGTTGGTTTCGCTGTTGTTGGCGGTGTGGTTGTTGTTGTTGTGTTTGTGGTTGTTTGTTGGTAGTGTTGTTGTTTTTCTGTTGTTGGTGGTGTTGGTTGTGGTGTTGTTGTTTGTGTTGTTGTTGTTGTTGGTGGTGGTGTTGTTGTGGTGTTGTTGTTGTTGTTGGTGGTGGTGGTGTTATTTTCGTTGCCTCGCTCAATATTCATAAATCGGACCTATATAATGAATAAAAAATGACAATATTTGATGTCCATTTTCAATATCTACTTATATCCACGATTATTATTATTATCGATTTACATTTCGTGACTTTCTTACCATTATCTCCATGTTGAACTCCTATCGTGTTATTTGTGTTACTTGTGTTGTTTGTGTTACTTGTGTTGTGTCATCTGTGTTGTTTGTATTATGTGTTGTTTGTGTTACTTGTGTTGTGTGATCTGTGTTGTTTGCTGTCTGTAACTTTCCGATCCCATGCCCAACTGGACAACCTGTGAACGAAGAGCTTCACAGCTCATCGGATTCCCTCTCCTGCAGTCTAAATCAAGATTCCCTATCATGGCGGACCTTTATTGCTCGTATCAAAGTGTAATAAGACTCTTTGAGACGACTTCTGGAATCCGTCTTTTATTCACTTTGTGTTACATCTACTTCACGCTACTGGTAGACAACGTGAAGGGACAGATAAACCGAGAGAGACGCACTACCACGTGGCAACTCGGAGCCCCGCTCTCGCGTGGCCCCTTCCTCCGTTCGTTCCCGTTCTGACCACGTGTCGTTCCTCTCTACCCCTATTTAACACCCGGGTCACGTGGTACGTTTCCGCCAATCCTGGTTAGCCTGCGTCGAATCTTCCAGGCTCCCTCGTCAGCTCCCGGGACCACGCCCCTGACTCGTCTCCCCATTGGCTGAGGCCAAAGCCAGCAGAACCAATCTCCATAGCTGTCACCCTTCCATCACGTCAGGGCCACGCCCCCAGGCTTCCCCCCATTGGCTGTAAACCAGGACCGGCAGAGCCAATCACCGTGACGAGTTGTGATACGTCAGTGAGCCGTATATATTCTCATATTACAAAAGAATGAAAAACAAGGAGAGGTTTTACCCTTTCTGGCAATTAAACAGGCGCTAAGATGTTTGATAGCTGCTCACCACGAGCTATAAATGATCTGATACGTGCATTGCCCTTGTCCGGTTCGCCTTTTGGCGTTCTCTGGTGAGACTAGACCACAAAGAAGGCTGCCGCCTCTGGTGTAGACCAATCCGTTTCAAAGACAATGCTTTATCTATTATCAGAAAATGTTTGTTTTTCATGTTCAGCACAAGCAGCGTATGTGGTTAATGCAGACTCGATTCCTTGCCAACGTTATCTATTTGTAGCGTTTGATCATCTTAGGGGCCGTCCATAAATGACGTCACCCGATTTTGGACGATTTTTGACCCCCCCCCCCCCTCGTCACACGGCGTCACAAAAAGTCAGACCCCCCCCCTCAAATATGACGTCACAAAGCTCTGCCCCCCCCCCCAAAAAAAAAACATAACATGCTTCAAATCGTTTTAAAATATTGTCATTTCTTGAAAAGTATATTTAATTAAGTAGAACGTGTTGTCTATATGTATTTAAAGTTGCGAATTTTTATGTGACGTCACATTTCTCAACCCCCCCACTTCGTCACACATCATCACAAATGTCTGACACCCCCCCTCCCCCCAGATGCGTGACGTCATTTATGGACGGCCCCTTAACACCTCCTGTATCACTGCCATAAAGGGTAAAAACCTATTCTTATTTTGCATCTTTCGACTCTCATTGTGTTCCTCCACCCGGAAGTTGAAACGAACCACGTGACCCACCTGCGTGTGTGCATGCGCCTGTTAAATTTCGATTTAAAGCTTTCGTGACTGCAGGGATTCATCTTCTTGGTTCTTTCGGTAAAGTCACGTAGAAGGGAAATAATAAATTATTTTATTATGTTACATTTTTTTATTTTTTTATTTCCATTCTACGTGACTTTACCGAAAGAACCAAGAAGACATTGCGTCTGTGTTGAACATCTTTCGCGCCGCATGGAGCCAGCCGCGTTGATGGGATGTGACAAGGTTAAGCCTGGTCCACACGTGTGGGTGATGCTGACACCAGCAAGGACTCATCGGCCCAAAATAACCTCTGTGGAAGCCTCCCTCTTCCGCCAGCAGTGCCGTGAGCAAATCAATTGCAGGGCTGCGGCTTAATGAGTAAGGCGTCCAGGGATTACTACAGCTTAATAAGGAGAGTATATGGATATGTTTTACTGTGCTTTTACCTAGGTAAGATCTACTGAACTGTGCAGCTATTTTATGAAAAGCGTCCTGGCCACAAATGATAGCTCAACGAGAAGTGGCTTTATCATCATCGTCGTGTGGAAATGTATAGCGGCCAATTACTCTGAACGCGCGGTGTTGTCGATTGTAAATGTGGAGGGGGGGGAAACCGGAGGACCCCGAGAAAAATCCACGCGACCACAGAGAGAGAAATAGAGAGAGACACGCAGACTACAAATATACAGCAGCAGGCGTCAGGGTCGGGATCGAACCCGCAACCTCCTGTATACCCGGCGAGGCAGTTAACATCTCCTATCCACCGTGATGATGATGATGAGAGAGAGAGAGAGAGACACGCAAACTCCAAATATACAGCAGCAGGCGTCAGGGTCGGGATCGAACCCACGACCTCATGTATACCACGCGAGGTAGTTAACATCTCCTAGCCACCGTGATGATGATGAGAGAGACACGCAAACTCCAAATATACAGCAGCAGGCGTCAGGGTCGGGATCGAACCCACGACCTCCTGTACATCAGGCGAGGCAGTTAACATCTCCTTGCCACCGTGATGATGATGAGAGAGAGAGAGACGCGAACTCCAAATATACAGCAGCAGGCGTCAGGGTCGGGATCGAACCCACGACCTCCTGTACACCAGGCGAGGTAGTTAACATCTCCTAGCCACCGTGATGATGATGCGAGAGAGAGAGACACGCAAACTCCAAATATACAGCACCAGGCGTCAAGGTTGGGATCGAACCCACGACCTCCTGTACAACAAGCGGGGTAGTTAACATCTCCTAGCCACCTTGATGATGATTATGATGAGAGAGAGAGAGACACGCAAACTCCAAATATACAGCAGCAGGCGTCAGGGTCGGGATCGAACCCGCAACCGCCTGTATACCCGGCGAGGCAGTTAACATCTCATAGCCACCGTGGCAACGGTAAAGCAATACTATAGGGAGATGTGATACATTGAGAGAGATATGATTAAAACATATATAGTACGATTATATCAGTCACAGACAAACAGAGACACGTGTAATAGGATCGCACTAGAGAGACATTCATAGAGCAACATCATTCACAGTCAGACACAGACACGTGTAATAGGATCGCGATAGAGACACATTCATAGAGCAATATCAATCACAGTCAGACACAGACACGTGTAATAGGATCACGATTGAGAGACATTCATAGAGCAATATCACTCACAGTCAGACACAGACACGTGTAATAGGATCGCGAGAGAGAGACATTCATAGAGCAATATCACTCACAGTCAGACACAGACACGTGTAATAGGATCGCGATAGAGAGACATTCATAGAGCAATATCACTCACAGTCAGACACAGACACGTGTAATAGGATCGCGATAGAGAGACATTCATAGAGCAATATCACTCACAGTCAGACACAGACACGTGTAATAGGATCGCGATAGAGAGACATTCATAGAGCAATATCAATCACAGTCAGACACAGACACGTGTAATAGGATCGCGATAGAGAGACATTCATAGAGCAATATCAATCACAGTCAGACACAGACACGTGTAATAGGATCGCGATAGAGAGACATTCATAGAGCAATATCAATCACTGTCAGACACGTGTAATAGGATCGCAATAGAGAGACATTCATAGAGCAATATCAATCACTGTCAGACACGTGTAATAGGATCGCGATAGAGAGACATTCATAGAGCAATATCAATCACTGTCAGACACGTGTAATAGGATCGCGATAGAGAGACATTCATAGAGCAATATCAATCACAGTCAGACACGTGTAATAGGATCGCGATAGAGAGACATTCATAGAGCAATATCAATCACAGTCAGACACGTGTAATAGGATCGCAATAGAGAGACATTCATAGAGCAATATCAATCACAGTCAGACACGTGTAATAGGATCGCAATAGAGAGACATTCATAGAGCAATATCAATCACAGTCAGACACAGACACGTGTAATAGGATCGCGATAGAGAGACATTCATAGAGCAATATCAATCACAGTCAGACACAGACACGTGTAATAGGATCGCGATAGAGAGACATTCATAGAGCAATATCAATCACAGTCAGACACAGATACGTGTAATAGGATCGCGATAGAGAGACATTCATAGAGCAATATCAATCACAGTCAGACACAGACACGTGTAATAGGATCGCGATTGAGAGACATTCATAGAGCAATATCAATCACAGTCAGACACAGACACGTGTAATAGGATCACGAGAGAGAGACATTCATAGAGCAATATCAATCACAGTCAGACACAGACACGTGTAATAGGATCGCGATAGAGAGACATTCATAGAGCAATATCAATCACAGTCAGACACAGACACGTGTAATAGGATCGCGATTGAGAGACATTCATAGAGCAATATCAATCACAGTCAGACACAGACACGTGTAATAGGATCGCGATTGAGAGACATTCATAGAGCAATATCAATCACAGTCAGACACAGACACGTGTAATAGGATCGCAATAGAGAGACATTCATAGAGCAATATCAATCACAGTCAGACACAGATACGTGTAATAGGATCACGATTGAGAGACATTCATAGAGCAATATCAATCACAGTCAGACACAGACACGTGTAATAGGATCGCGATAGAGAGACATTCATAGAGCAATATCAATCACAGTCAGACACAGACACGTGTAATAGGATCGCGATAGAGAGACATTCATAGAGCAATATCAATCACTGTCAGACACGTGTAATAGGATCGCAATAGAAAGACATTCATAGAGCAATATCAATCACAGTCAGACACAGACACGTGTAATAGGATCGCGCTAGAGAGACATTCATAGAGCAATAGCAATGAGAGAGATGCATGAGGCTGCGGGAGAGAGAAAGGCGGCTTTAGGTATTTGTCGCTCAGGGAACAATTTGCCAGCTTGCCTTGCCGCTGCTGCTGTTGCTTTATTTGTTGTTGTTGTTGTTGTTTCCTTGCCCCGGCCACTCAACGAAGAGCAATTCCACACTCCATTTGCCTTCGTGTGTGGAGGTGGGAGGGAAGAAATAGAGAAAGCGTGCGATATGCCTCCGTCTCTGTTTCTCCCCCACCCACCTCCCCATCTCCCAAGAGGCAAGCAGAAGCAGCAGCAGCAAACGTGCTGTTACTTATCTGCCACACTTACAACGTGTAAACAACAACAACAACAACATTCGGGCGTTCACAAACCATCAGCAGGAACCGAGGCGCTGGACATCGGCTCGTCTCATGCGACTCGTTCGAGTCAAAGCGAGCGACACGTCGGGCAGCAACAGACGTGAGACAGAGACTAACTGTGTGACCGGTTTCGCGATTGTTAGAACTCATCAGCAACAGCGGCTACTCTTCGAACATCACTTGCCCGAACGCTATGTCGAGGCTATACGTTGGGAGGAGGCGGGGCGTGGAATCTTTGCCTTTGTAACGAAACGCCGTGTTAATTTGGTTAAAATTAATACAACAACAACAACGGAATTTAACAATGATGTCCGTGGCATCGTTGTGAAGCAGTAGGAGTGGGAAGGTCACAGCCAACAAGCACGCCCCGTAACTCGACCCAGCAGAGCTGCAGCTGCGGAGAGAGAGAGAGGACGACTCAGAGAGAGAGAGAAGACGATTCAGAGAGGGAGAGAGAGGACGACTCAGAGAGAGAGAGAGAAATGACGACTCAGAAAGAGAAAGGACGACTCAAAGTTAGAGAAAGGACGACTCAGAGAGAGGACGACTCAGAGAGAGAGGACGACTCAGAGAGAGAGAGGACGACTCGGAGAGAGAGAGAGAGGACGACTCAGAGAGAGAGAGAGGACGACTCAGAGAGAGAAAGGACGACTCAGAGAGAGAGGACGATTCAGAGAGAGAGGACGACTCAGAGAGAGAGGATGACTCGGAGAGAGAGAGGACGACTCAGAGAGAGAGAGGACAACTCAGAGAGAGAAAGAGAGATGACGACTCAGAGTGAGAGTGAGAGAGAGGACGACTCAGAGAGAAAGAGGACAACTCAGAAAGATAAAGAGAGATGACAACTCAGAGTGAGAGTGAGAGAGGGGACGACTCAGAGAGAGAGAGAGAGGACGACTCAGAGTGAGAGAGAAAGGACGAATCAGAGAGAGAGAGAGGACGACTCAGAGTGAGAGTGAGAGAGAGGACGACTCAGAGAGAGAGAGGACGACTCAGAGTGAGAGTGAGAGAGAGGACGACTCAGAGAGAGAGGACGACTCAGAGAGAGAGGACGACTCAGAGAGAGAAAGAGAGATGACGACTCAGAGTGAGAGTGAGAGAGAGGACGACTCAGAGAGAGAAAGGACGACTCAGAGAGAGAAACGACGACTCAGAGAGAGAGAGGACGACTCAGAGAGAGAGTAGACGACTCAGAGAGAGAGAAAGGACGACTCAGAGACAGAGAAAGGACGACTCAGAGACAGAGAGAGGAACCACAGATGAGGAGTGGGAGAGGCGGTGGTGTCGAGGCGGCGCTACCAACAATTGCCCGAGCTCTGCATTCCTCTGTGTGCAGTGTTCGTATGGAGGAAAAAACCGGAGCACCGGTTGAATTCATTCATAATATCACCATCATCATTATTATTGCAATTTTATTTTTCGTAAATGTCGCGTGCTATTCATTCTATTCCGAGTCACGAACCCCGCCGATGCGCCAAAGGGAAGGAAATGTTGGGAATGGAATTGGGGGGAGTTTGTAATTGGGGGGGGGGGGGAGCAATGGGGGGGGGGGTGGGAGACGTTGCCTGGTGAAGAGAAACTGGTGACCGCGTTGCCAAGTTAACCTCCAGCGGGCGTGTTTAATAACATCCCTGGGGAATTGTCATCGCTGTATTGCACCGCCACCACCCACCACCCAACCACCCAGCATCACCATCACACAGACAAAGATCTCCCGTCTAGCCTCGGCATACTTTTGGGGTGCAAGTGCTGTTAACGAGTAGCGCCTTACGAAGCGAGACACGCGAGGGGGGATGGGTGGCCAGCATCACGCCCGGCCGCCTTTGTCTCCCAAGCGGCGATGTTTATGCGACGCACCAGGTACTCATTTTGAGGCCTTGTCGACCTAGGGGAGGCCCAGGACCGGTTCAGATAATCGTCACCGGTGTTGGTGGCCGTGAGCGGGAATCGAACTCGGGTCGCCGGGTTCGTAGCGCAGCGTAGCGCTAACCGCTGCACCACAACCACCACCACCACAACCACCACCACAACCACCACCACCACAACCACCACCACAACCACCACAACCACCACCACGTTTCTTCCCCTTGGTCGCAAACCCTTCTGGAGTGCCCGGTGACCATTGTTATTTCATTGAACAAATAAAAAATGAAACATTCACTTAATTTGTCCAGATAACAATTCTTTAAAACACATTCCCATCACAGGGCGGGTGGGTTTGGGGGAGGTGATGGTGGGGTGGGGGGCGCTAGAGGCTGGGAATGAATCTTCCTCTCGTGCATAGATGACACAACAACAACAGAGGATCACAGAACGCTGCGAATCGCTGGTTCCTTCTCCTCGCGGTCTATCCACCATGACGACTTGCAGCTCAGCGCACGGCAGATGCCTGCGCAGCGCCACTCACGACCTTCTCTTGATACCAAGATCCAGGATGGTCATCGTGTCTATGCGCCGCTTCTCGGTGGCAGCCCCAACAGTCTGGAACGCCGTCACCCCTCTGCACATTCGCAGCATCACCCCTCAATCGCCTCCTTCAAGAGACACTTACTAATTCACCTCTACAAGCCACGTGCTTTCGAGCGACTCTGAGCTTGGCTCCGCGCCTCTGAGTTGCGGCCAATACGTCTGCAAATTTGCGCGCGTTACAAATTTAACTATTATTATTATTATTGCGGGCAGACTACGCTGCCTCCCTCACGGGGTGCGGTGCCGATGGCACAGTGGTGATAGCGCCCCCCACTAACCCCACCCTCCCACAAGCTGGTCCATTGTTCCACAACCGTGACGGAATCCGCATTGTTCCTCCTGAATCTGAGGCTCGGTTACCTGGCTGAGCACTCTGGCATAGGGGCCCGTGCTGATGAGTGTGATCCCTCTGTAGTTGGAGCACACCCGCTGGTCCCCTTTAATACAATAAAGGGGACCACGACCCCAGTTTGCCAAACGCAGAGGAACTGTTACCCGCCTTCCATGCAACATCGAAGGGGCGTTTTAACCACGACACTCCTACACTGTCCCGGGCTTTCGACAACTCTGGGCGAATCTCGTCCACCCAGTCAGCCTTTTCGCTGCGAAGGGCCGTGGTGGATCTAACCCCCACCCCCCCTTCCCCCCAGCTGTTTGCAGGGCTGCCTCCTCAGAAGAGGGCATGTCCGCCAGGTTTAGGAGCTCCTCAAAAGTGTTCCTTCCACCTCTTGATGATCTCCTTAGTCGAGGTCAATGCTACGCCACCCTTACTGAGAACAGCCTGGGGCCCGTCCAGTCGAGCCCTCCTAAGGCGTCGGATGGTTTGCCAAAACATTTTTGAGGTTCATCTTCTTGGTTCTTTCGGTAAAGTCACGTAGAAGGGAAGTAATAAAATAATAAAAATAAAACATGATAAAATAATTCTCACGACGTTTCGGGCACAACGCAAGCAGCCGTCCTCAGGTGAAAACCAGGTCTGTCGAGGCGACAGCGTCTGAATGAAAAGTTTTGTGGCCGAAACGTTGTGAGAATTATTTAATTATGTTTATTTTTATTATTTTATTACTTCCCTTCTACGTGACTTTACCGAAAGAACCAAGAAGATGAATCCCTGCAGTCACGAAAGCTTTAAATCGAAAAATAAAACATAGTAAATATATTATTGTATTATTATTGTATTATGTTTTATTTTTATTATTTTATTACTTCCCTTCTACGTGACTTTACCGAAAGAACCAACAAGATGAATCCCTGCAGTCACGAAAGCTTTACATCGAAATTTTTGGGTTTGCCCAGTCGTCCTGGCCTCTACAAACTCCTTCCACGCCCGGGGGCTTTTTCTTCAGCAACTGCTGCAGCTGCCACCCTCTTGGGAAGCCCGGTACCTCTCAATCGAGTCGAGAGACTTTCTACCGAGCGTAGCCCGGAAAGCCTCCTTGTTCAACTTGACAGCTTCTCTCACCACTGGTGTCCACCAGCGGGTGCTAGGGTTTCTGCCATGACAGGCACCAACTGCCTTCAGGCGACAGCTTTTCGCAGGTTGCATCCACAATGGAGGTCCTGAATATCACCGACTCGGTCACAATTCTAGATTTGAAGCTTTCGTGACTGCAAGGATTCATATTCTTAGGTTTTTTCGGTAAAGTCACGTAGGTAAAAAAATAAAATTAAAATTAATAAAAGTAAAATAAAAATAAAATAAAAACCACGACGTTTCGGAGGCAACACAAGCTTCCGTCTTCAGGTGGAACCGTCACAGCCACGATAGCTGTATCAAGTGAGAGAAATTCCAAAAAAACAGTCCTTGTATATATACTGGTTGAGGGTGGAAGGAGCCAGGGTAGACCCATTTACACGCACCTTTACATCATCCGCACCTAGTTTACACAACAAAGGCTCATTCCTAACAGCGTGCTTCAGCCGCACCGAACCTCACAATAAGTATAACCCGTAAAAACAAAGTTTTTCACTATAAATCCTTTATATGCGTGGCGGCTAGAGTCCTCTCGTCCTCTGGCTTGAGATGGCTGCCACCTATGGGTCAGATGATTATCTGCCAGTATTAAGCAATTGGTAATTAAATATTTAATTTGTTTTCCCTAAACAGTGTAAAATGTAGGAAAACAATTTTCACGAACATTAATTGTCTCGCACAACGAGTCTGTGTGCAAAATGTCAGCTCGATTGGATCACGGGAAGTGGGTTAAAAAACGACCGAAAGATTTTCACGGTCATAAGCAAGCACGCAAGCACGCAAGCAAGCAACCGAACTTAATATAAAGGATTTAAAAATAATATCCAGGGCCTACCTTGGCTCCTCCCACCCTCAACCAGTATATATACAAGGACTGTTTTCTTGGAATTTCTCTCACTTGATACAGCTATCGGTCTCAATGTCCACGACCTACGCTGGAGTGCAGGAGAAGTTTTCCCGGAGGTAGAAGTTGAGACGCTGGCATGTTCTATTTACATGACGAACCTTACTTATTGGCTGTATCAATAGACACTCCAAGCCTGGGGTTGTCATTCAGACGCTGTCTTCCCGACAGACCTGTTGTCCACCTGAAGACTCTGTCTACCAGTAGACTCTGTCTACTTGATAGACCTGTTCTCCACCTGAAGACTCTGTCTACCAGTAGACTCTGTCTACTTGATAGACCTGTTCTCCACCTGAAGACTCTGTCTACCAGTAGACTCTGTCTACTTGATAGACCTGTTCTCCACCTGAAGACTCTGTCTACCAGTAGACTCTGTCTACTTGATAGACCTGTTCTCCACCTGAAGACTCTGTCTACCAGTAGACTCTGTCTACTTGATAGACCTGTTCTCCACCTGAAGACTCTGTCTATCAGTAGACTCCGTCTACTTGATAGACCTGTTCTCCACCTGAAGACTCTGTCTACCAGTAGACTTTGTCTACTTGATAGACCTGTTCTCCACCTGAAGACTCTGTCTACCAGTAGACTCTGTCTACTTGACAGACCTGTTCTCCACCTGAAGACTCTGTCTACCAGTAGACTCTGTCTACTTGATAGACCTGTTCTCCACCTGAAGACTCTGTCTATCAGTAGACTCTGTCTACTTGATAGACCTGTTCTCCACCTGAAGACTCTGTCTATCAGTAGACTCTGTCTACTTGATAGACCTGTTCTCCACCTGAAGACTCTGTCTACCAGTAGACTCTGTCTACTTGATAGACCTGTTCTCCACCTGAAGACTCTGTCTACCAGTAGACTCTGTCTACTTGATAGACCTGTTCTCCACCTGAAGACTCTGTCTACCAGTAGACTCTGTCTACTTGATAGACCTGTTCTCCACCTGAAGACTCTGTCTACCAGTAGACTCTGTCTACTTGATAGACCTGTTCTCCACCTGAAGACTCTGTCTACCAGTAGACTCTGTCTACTTGATAGACCTGTTCTCCACCTGAAGACTCTGTCTACCAGTAGACTCTGTCTACTTGATAGACCTGTTCTCCACCTGAAGACTCTGTCTACCAGTAGACTCTGTCTACTTGATAGACCTGTTCTCCACCTGAAGACTTTGTCTACCAGTAGACTCTGTCTACTTGACAGACCTGTTCTCCACCTGAAAACTCTGTCTACCAGTAGACTCTGTCTACTTGACAGACCTGTTCTCCACCTGAAGACTCTGTCTACCAGTAGACTCTGTCTACTTGACAGACCTGTTCTCCACCTGAAGACTCTGTCTACCAGTAGACTCTGTCTACTTGATAGACCTGTTCTCCACCTGAAGACGGCTGCTTGCGTTGTGTCCGAAACGTCGTGAGAATTATTTTATTATGTTTTATTTTTATTATTTTATTATTTCCATTCTACGTGACTTTACCGAAAGAACCAAGAAGAGAAAATAATAAATTAAAAACTAGCATACGACGTTTCGATTGCAACACAAGCAATAACATAACATGACATAACATAACATAACATGACTGTCATGTTATCCGACTCTCTGTTGTATTACATTACATTTCTAAGTATACTAGATTTGTGTTTCTATTTCATTTATACCTGATGATGATTGCTCGTGTTGCAATCGAAACGTCGTATGCTAGTATTTCATTTATTATTTTCTATTTATACGTGACTTTACCGAAAGAACCAAAGAGTAATTCCTGCAGTCACGAAAGCCCCAAATTAAGTTTGGTGTTCCGCTTGTCTGGGCGAGGTCGTCTGATTTTAGTATTTTTCAATCAATCACAAGGGGCTTTGTAACCACACGGGATACACTTAATTATAATAATTATTGCGCTTTGCCGAGTGTGAAAACTCATTCGAGATTGCAAACTCATTTCTTCGGAACTGATTTTTCGTCTTTAGTTTGTTGACCTCCCCACGCTCCTCCGATTTGCGTGGTTGGCTACGCACGGTGTGAAATAAGTTCAGCATGCAGACTTACGGTTTAACACGCAGGCTTTTGTGACCAATGTCATCCATAATGTAGTTATTTTTGAGGTTATGTTGTCGATTTGCTTTCCAACACACCGGTGTGCTGTACTCGTAACGAATTGGCACGTTCTATCTACATGACAAATCTTACTAATTGTCTGTATCAGGTGGTGTTAAAAAGGTGCGAGTTTTGTTGCCAGATAGAAGGGTAAAAAAACAATTATCATGTTTTTAACTGGCAAATGAGGTTGCAATTGTGTAAATGCTTACCCCGAGCTCTCATACTCTGATGGTGCATTGTCTTTGAGTTGTGCGCCTTTTGGCGTCATCTGGTCCAACACCATGTGAGACTAGGCTCTAAGGAAAGCTGTCTCGGGTGTGGACCAATCAACTTCAAGGACAGTGCATATATTATCAAAGTTATGTTTTTGTTTGAATTATGGCTGCAGGTATTGTGGTCTATGCAAACATGACTCCTTGTAAAAAAAGGTGTCAGTTTTGTTGCCAGATAGAAGGGTAAAATCAGGTGGTGGTGGGTTTAACGACACTTATATTTACGCGATCTACCCCAACAAACCCGATATTATGGACACATACATATGCCCATCGAGTCACAAGACTTCCTTGTCAAGAGATTCCTGCGAAGCCAGCCTCAGTATTAATAAAAACAATTCCTCGGATTTATTATAAATAAATATAGTGACTGCCATATATTGGTATTTAATTCCTCTCTGAGAGAGAGAGAGAGGTGAGAGCGAGAGAGATGATTTATCACCACCGCTGTCGTGTTTTAGAGGAGTTAATAACCTCTGGGTTATGTTATATTTTTATTTTTTTATTAGTCATATATTAAAAAAAAATTCTCTGTCGTAACGTGATCTGGACGGCAATTGCAGCAGCAGCAGCAGCAGCAGCAGCTTTGCCACGCGTAGGAGGCTGTCTTCATTTTCGTTCGGGGGTACGGAAGGGGTTAGGGCTCGGTTCAAGTTGACACTTTTAGCCGGAGCCGAGCACGTTTTTTTCGCAAATGTCATCGAAATACCAACTTCACATTATTAATAATAGCAATAATAATTATATATATGTGTGTGTGTGCACGTGCTATGTGAATGGGGAGAGCGCTGATGCGATGGGTTAAAGCGATGCACTACGAACCCAGCCACCCGAGTTCGATTTCCCGCTTACGAATATGAACAGTGACGATTGTCTGAACCGGTCCCGGAGCTTCGCCTAGGTCGACTCAGCCTCAAATGAGTACCGGGTGAGGTGTGTGAACGTCGCTACTGGGAAGACAAAGGCGGTCGGGCGTGGTGGTGGACACCCATCCGCTCGCGTGCCGTTTCGGCCTCTTGTAAGCTGTTCTTTAACAGCACTTGCCCCAGCAGTCTGTATAGGCTGTATGGGGGACCTTTGTCTTTGTGTGTATATAAATTTAGTTGCGCTCTCTCTCTCTCGTATCGCTCGTGCAAAGACTGCACGACCCTCCCACCACCCCCAGTATAAGCAGAGACAAAGATCCCCCGTGTAGCCTTAACAGACCGTTGGGGCAAGTGCTGTTGGTGAGTAGCACCTATGAAGGCCGGCACGGCACACGAGACGGGTGAGTGGCCAGCCAGCGACACGCTAGGCCGCCTTTGTCTCCCAAAGTGACGATAAGGTTTTGACACATCCCTCCAGCTACTTAGCCTAGCCCGCCAATAGTACTTAACGATGGGACTTTGTTCATAGACTCAACACTGCCCAGAGACTCACCACTGCCCAGAGACTCAACACTGCCCAGAGACTCAACACTGCCCAGAGACTCACCACTGCCCATAGACTCAAAACTGCCCATAGACTCAACACTGCCCAGAGACTCAACACTGCCCAGAGACTCAACACTGCCCAGAGATTCAACACTGCCCAGAGACTCAACACTGCCCAGAGACTCAACACTGCCCAGAGACTCAACACTGCCCAGAGACTCAACACTGCCTAGAGACTCAACACTGCCCAGAGACTCAACACTGCCCAGAGACTCAACACTGCCCAGAGAATCAAGACTGCCCATAGTCTCAACACTGCACCATAGACTTAACACTGCCGAAAGACTCGACACTGCCCATAGACTCAACACTGCACTATAGACTCAGGACTGCCTATAAACTCAACACTGCACCATAGACTCAACACTGCCCATAGACTCAACTCTGCCCATAGACTCAACACTGCCCATAGACTCAGCACTGCACCATAGACTCAACACTGCCCATAGACTCAACACTGCCCACAGACTCAGCACTGCAACATAGACTCAACACTGCCCATAGACTCAGCACTGCACCATAGACTCAACACTGCACCATAGACTCAACACTGCCAATCCATCCCATCTCGCGTGGGATGGATTGGCGTTTCAAGCAGAGATGGCAGCTCCTGTTACTATCTGTGGGCAGTTTTTATATTTTTGATATTTTAAATATTTATTATTATTTTCATTTTCAATTTACGTGACCGCACCGAAAGAACCATATAATATAGCAGCTCCTGTGAATTGGGGTGGGGGGCGGGTGGGCTGGTTGAAAATCCTCGTCAGCGGCAAACACAGCATTAGCATGAGCATCAAACGCGGCACGAAAATCACTTTAATCGGACGCAGTGAGGCTTTCGTCAAGTCGAGCCAATTATTTTTTGTTTAACACGTGGCGCCTTTATGGAACAAATCTTATCATCGTCGTACATAAATAAAACGTTAACACAAAAAAATTGCATTCATGAATTTTCTGTTGATGCTGCTGCTGCTGCTGCGTTGGCAGTGATCCACAGGCGCAATTAAATACGATAACATCGCACTGCGTTTGTTATGATTATCGTGCGTTTATGGGCAATGCTGAGTCTATGGGCAGTGTTGAGTCTATAGGCAGTGTTGAGTCTATGGGGAGTACTGAGTGTAGGGTGCAGTGTTTAGTTTATGGCAGTGTTGAGTCTATGGTGCAGTGTTGAGTCTATGGGCAGTGTTGAGTCTATGGCAGTGCTGAGTGTATGGGCAGTGCTGAGTCTATAGGCAGTGCTGAGTCTATGGGCAGTGTTGAGTCTATCGGCAGTGTTGAGTCTATGGTGCAGTGTTGAGTCTATGGGCAGTGTTGAGTCTATGGGCAGTGTTGAGTTTATGGTGCAGTGTTGAGTCTATGGGCAGTGTTGAGTCTATGGGCAGTGTTGAGTCTATGGGCAGTGTTGAGTCTCTGGGCAGTGTTGAGTCTCTGGGCACTGTTGAGTCTATGGGCAGTGTTGAGTATATGGGCAGTGTTGAGTCTATGGGCAGTGTTGAGTCTATGGTGCAGTGTTGAGTCTATGGGCAGTGTTGAGTCTATGGGCAGTGTTGAGTCTATGGGCAGTGTTGAGTCTATGGGCAGTGTTGAGTCTATGGGCAGTGTTGAGTCTATGGGCAGTGTTGAGTCTATGGGCAGTGTTGAGTCTATGGGCAGTGTTGAGTCTATGGTGCAGTGTTGAGTCTATGGGCAGTGTTGAGTCTATGGGCAGTGTTGAGTCTATGGTGCAGTGTTGAGTCTATGGGCAGTGTTGAGTCTATGGGCAGTGTTGAGTCTATGGGCAGTGTTGAGTCTATGGGCAGTGTTGAGTCTATGGGCAGTGTTGAGTCTATGGGCAGTGTTGAGTCTATGGGCAGTGTTGAGTCTATGGGCAGTGTTGAGTCTATGGTGCAGTGTTGAGTCTATGGGCAGTGTTGAGTCTATGGGCAGTGTTGAGTCTATGGTGCAGTGTTGAGTCTATGGGCAGTGTTGAGTCTATGGGCAGTGTTGAGTCTATGGGCAGTGTTGAGTCTATGGGCAGTGTTGAGTCTATGGGTAGTGTGAGTCTATGGTGCAGTGTGAGTCTATGCAGTGTGAGTCTATGGTGCAGTGTTGAGTCTATGGGCAGTGTTGAGTATGTGGCAGTGTTGAGTCTATGGGCATGTTGAGTCTATGGGCAGTGTTGGTCTATGGGCAGTGTTGAGTCTATGGGCAGTGTTGAGTCTATGGTGCAGTGTTGAGTCTATGGGCAGTGTTGAGTCTATGGTGCAGTGTTGAGTCTATGGGCAGTGTTGAGTCTATGGGCAGTGTTGAGTCTATGGTGCAGTGTTGAGTCTATGGGCAGTGTTGAGTCTATGGGCAGTGTTGAGTCTATGGGCAGTGTTGAGTCTATGGGCAGTGTTGAGTCTGGGCAGTGTTGAGTCTATGGTGCAGTGTTGAGTCTATGGGCAGTGTTGAGTCTATGGGCAGTGTTGAGTCTATGGGCAGTGTTGAGTCTATGGTGCAGTGTTGAGTCTATGGGCAGTGTTGAGTCTATGGGTGTGTTGAGTCTATGGGCAGTGTGAGGTCTATGGCATTGTTGAGTTTATGGGCAGTGTTGAGTCTATGGGCAGTGTTGAGTCTATGGGCAGTGTTGAGTCTATGGGCAGTGTTGAGTCTATGGGCAGTGTTGATTCTATGGGTAGTGTTGAGTCTATGGTGCAGTGTGAGTCTTGCAGTGCTGAGTCTATGGGCAGTGTTGAGTCTATGGTGCAGTGTTGAGTCTATGGGCAGTGTTGAGTCTATGGGCAGTGTGAGTCTATGGGCAGTGTTGAGTCTATGGCAGTGTTGAGTCTATGGGCAGTGTTGAGTCTATGGGCAGTGTTGAGTCTATGGGCAGTGTTGAGTCTATGGGAGTGTTGAGTCTATTGGGCAGTGTTGAGTCTATGGCAGTGTTGAGGTTATGGGCAGTGTTGAGTCTATGGGCAGTGTTGAGTCGATGGGCAGTGTTGAGTCTATGGGCAGTGTTGAGTCTATGGGCAGTGTTGAGTCTATGGGCAGTTGTTGAGTCTATGGGCAGTGTTGAGTCTATGGGCAGTGTTGAGTCTATGGGCAGTGCTGAGGCTATGGGCAGTGTGAGTTATGGTGACGGTAGTCTATGGGCAGTGTTGAGTCTATGGGTCAGTGTCTGAGTCTATGGGCAGTGTTGAGTCTATGGGCAGTGCTGAGTCTATGGGCAGTGTTGAGTCTATGGGCAGTGTTGAGTCTATGGGCAGTGTTGAGTCTATGGGCAGTGTTGAGTCTATGGGCAGTGTTGAGTCTATGGGCAGTGTGAGTCTATGGGCAGTGTTGAGTCTATGTGCAGTGTTGAGTCTATGGGCAGTGTTGAGTCTATGGGCAGTGTTGAGTCTATGGGCAGTGTTGAGTCTATGGGCAGTGTTGAGTCTATGGGCAGTGTTGAGTCTATGGGCAGTGTTGAGTCTATGGGCAGTTGAGTCTATGGGCAGTGTTGAGTCTATGGGCAGTGTTGAGTCTATGGGCAGTGTTGAGTCTATGGGCATGTTGAGTCTATGGGCAGTGTTGAGTCTGGGCAGTGTTGAGTCTATGGGCAGTGTTGAGTCTATGGGCAGTGTTGAGTCTATGGGCAGTGTTGAGTCTATGGGCAGTGTTGAGTCTATGGGCAGTGTTGAGTCTATGGGCAGGTCTATGGGGACAGTGCTGAGTCTATGGGTAGTGTTGAGTCTATGGGTACTGTTGAGGTCTATGGGCAGTGTTGAGTCTATGGGCAATGCTGAGTCTATGGGCAGTGTTGAGTCTATGGCAGTGCTGAGTCTATGGGCAGTGCTGAGTCTATGGGCCAGTGTTGAGTCTATGGGCAATGCTGAGTCTATGGGCAGTGTTGAGTCTATGGGCAGTGTTGAGTCTATGGGCAGTGTTGAGTCTATGGGCAATGCTGAGTCTATGGGCAGTGTGAGTCTATTGGTAGTGTTAGTCTATGGGCAGTGTTGAGTCTTTGGGCAATGCTGAGTCTATGGCAGTGCTGAGTATATGGGCAGTGTTGAGTCTATGGGCAGTGCTGAGTCTATGGGCAGTGTTGCGTCTATGGGCATTGTTGAGTTTATGGGCAGTGTTGAGTCGTGGGCAATATGAGTCGATGGGCAATATTGAGTCTATGGGCAATGTTGTGTCTATGGGTATTGTTGAGTCTATGGGCAGTGCTGAGTCTATGGGCAGTGTTGAGTCTATGGGCAGTGTTGCGTCTATGGGCATTGTTGAGTCTATGGGCTGTGTTGAGTCTATGGGCAGTGCTGAGTCTATGGGGAGTGTTGAGTCTATGGGCAGTGTTGAGTCTATGGGCAGTGCTGAATCTATGGTGCAGTGCTGAGTCTATGGGCAGTCATAATCAACGTTTTTGGGTTTAGATCGCGTTATTTATAAATGTGTCGTAACCCTCCACCACCCGACACGGCCAATCAGTAAAAAAGTGTCACGTTGACAAAAGACAATTAGTTCACTGCTTTAGCCCCATACCGGTGTGTTGAAGCGTGAAACCACAACATTTACAATTTGAGTACGACGTTTCGCTGGTAATTGCATCCAGCATCATCGGGCAATTCGCCAGAATGGCGAGGCTCTGCTGTGTCTCCCGTTCTTATATAGAGCAGCAGCAGGGTGACGTCATCATTAACTCATTAACTCATCAGGTGCAAAGATTTGAGGGGGGGGGGGTTTGTATATGGGCAGTGTTGAGTCTATGGTCGGTGCTGAGTCTATGGAAAGTGTAGAGTCTATGGGCAGTGTTGAGTCTATGGGCAGTGCTGAGTCTATGGGCAGTGTTAAGTCTATGGGCAGTGCTGAGTCTATGGGCAGTGCTGAGTCTATGGGCAGTCTTGAGTCTATGGGCAGTGTTGAGTCTATGGGCAGTGTTGAGTCTATGGGCAGTGCTGAGTCTATGGGCAGTGTTGAGTCTATGGACAGTGCTGAGTCTATGAGCAGTGCTGAGTCTATTGGCAGTGCTGTCAATGTCCAGGATAAGTTGGTTCCAGTTGAGGGGTGCAAGGAGAGAGAAGATCAGGAAAATAATAATTATAATAATAACAATTCCAATTGGTTAGCATCATCATTAACATCGTGAACAACAACAACAACAACGTCATCATCGTCATCATCCTCGCCACACCTCCAGTCCTGTCTCGAGCCGCGCGAGTGTAATACGGTTCTCATGAGAGGCCTGTGTACGATGTCTCTCCCTCGCAGGGAGCTGTCACTGATCATTACCCTAACACACACACAAAAAACCCAGTAAAATATTGAAAAATGAAAATAGCAACGGATAAAATGAGACGGCACGTGACCTGCCATACGCAGCCAACTGAACTCCATGTATGTTTGTGTATATCACTCTGTGCAGCAGAATTGTTTTCTGCTGCACAGTGGAAATGCAGCTGCACCACTTTGGTCTCAGTAACCGCTTGCGCGTTGCATTTTACAACGCAGAGGTGTGGGTCGATCTCCAGGCGCGGCAGCTGAAACACACGGTTGCAAATTTCTCAAAGCCACCCACACACCCCCCACTCCGCATGCACGCAGCCAGCAGTGTGAACGGATCCACAAAATTATCAACAATTTCACGGAGGGGAAACGAACGGTACGGTTCATTGGACGCAATTCTTCCCCGGCATGGGAACGTGGAATTTCCACAACCGGCTCAGAGGTTGCGCCACCAACGGAGATTACCGTTTAATATAATTGATTAATGCAATTTGTGTGATTTTTATAACGGACATTTCGACCCGAGTTCGACAAGAATGACGATCATCTGAACCGGTCCTGGGCCTCCTCCCCTAGGTCGACTCAGCCTCAATTGAGCACCTTCCGTGGTGTGTAAACATCGCCACTGGGGAGACAAAGGCGGTCGGGCGTGGCGCTTGCCATCCAGCCCCCACTCGTGAGCCATAGGTGCTGCACGCGTATAGCACTTGCCCCAACAGCACTTGCCCCAACTGCATGTTTAGGCTACAGGGGTGATCTTTGTCTTTGCTCTTGGGTAATCAGCTGTTCATTTCGTCCCTTCATTACCATGTCTTCATCACCACCACCAGCAGCACCACCATGATCTATCCAATGCTGGATGAAGATCAATGTAAATGTATTAGCAATTGTGTGTTCTCTAATGCGTGTGTTCATCTCTCTCTCTCTCTTTGTCTCCTAGTACAATTTGCAGCATGTTAAGGCTGATCTGGGACCTTTGTATTTTATGTGTATGTAATTGTGATACACAGCGTCTAATCATTGTGAACCTTATAATCATTGTTTTTGTTCCAATCACCGCTGTCTGCAACCCACACATGTTTCTGGCATCAAACTAAAACCAATCAATTGTATTTTACCACGTAAAGCCCACTGAGCTGTATAGTTCTTTTTCAGAAGCGATATGGTCACGAATGATCACTCGACGAAGTGGATTGATACGACATGTGGAGGGAAAAACCGGAGGACCCGGAGAAAAATCCACGCGACCACGGGGAGAGACAGAGAGAGAGATGCAAACTCGAAATATAGAAATGTCGTCAGGGCCGAAATCGAACCCACGACCTCCTGCATATCAGGCGAGGTAGTTAACATCTCCTAGCCACCGTGATGATGATGATGGTGAGAGAGAGAGACACGCAAACTCCAAATATACAGCAGCAGGCGTCAGGGCCGAGATCGAACCCACGACCTCCTGTACACAAGGCGAGGTAGTTAACATCTCCTAGCCACCGTGATGATGATGATGGTGAGAGAGAGAGAGACACGAAAACTCCAAATATAGAGCAGGTGTCAGGGTCGGGATCGAACCCACGACCTCCTGCATATCAGGCGAGGTAGTCACTGCAGCACCCTCCCTATTTCCAGTGCAAGCGTGCTCACATGTTTTGAAGCAATTACAAGGCACGGTAAATTTACATCTCCGCATTAAATGTCAAAGAAATGTCCGTGTAAACACGAGCGGAAATAATGAGAATTTGCAACAAAAATACCGTCAATTATTTTGAGTTTGGAAAAAAAAATAAACCAGCCTCATATTTCGATTTAAAGCTTTCGTGACTGGAGGGATTCATCTTCTTGGTTTTTTCGGTAAAGTCACGTAGAAGGGAAGTAATGAAATAATAAAAATAAAACATGATAAAATAATTCTCACGACGTTTCGGCCACAACGCAAGCAGCCATCCTCAGGTGGAGAGCAGGTCTGTCGAGTAGACAGAGTCTACTCTCCACCTGAGGACGGCTGCTTGCGTTGTGGCCGAAACGTCGTGAGAATTATTTTATTCAGTTTTATTTTTATTATTTTATTATTTCCATTCTACGTGACTTTACCGAAAGAACCTAGAAAATGGTAATAAAATTAATTTATTTTTTGCCGACTCCGACACACCGCACACGTGAAACGTCGCGACCCGCCTGGCACGGATCGTTCTGTTATGTCATGTCATTTCCAAGCAGCATCGGCGGCCAGGACGAATGCGCAGAAGAAACACAACTTTGAAACTTTGTTCGTCTCGCCGTGGAGAGCTCGTCGAGATGAAGAGATGGCCGTGTCGTTCGCCTTCAACAGACGTAAAATGACGTCGCAACGCAGTTCATGCGAGACCCGGGGTCTCGGCATGAGCTTCATAAATATCGGTGGCGAAATGTTAACTACCTCGCCTGGTATGCAGGAGGTCGTGGGTTTGATCCCGAACCTGACGCCTGCTGCTGTATATTTGGAGTTTGCGTGTTTCTCTCCCGTGGTGAGATGTTAACTACCTCACCTGGTATGCAAGAGGTCGTGGGTTTGATCCAGAACCTGACGCCTGCTGCTGTATATTTGGAGTTTGCGTGTTTCTCTCCCGTGGTGAGATGTTAACTACCTCGCCTGGTATGCAAGAGGTCGTGGGTTTGATCCAGAACCTGACGCCTGCTGCTGTATATTTGGAGTTTGCGTGTTTCTTTCCCGTGGTGAGATGTTAACTACCTCACCTGGTATACAGGAGGTCGTGGGTTTGATCCCGAAGCTGACGCCTGCTGCTGTATATTTGGAGTTTGCGTGTTTCTCTCCCGTGGTGAGATGTTAACTCTCTCACCTGGTATGCAGGAGGTCGTGGGTTTGATCCAGAACCTGACGCCTGCTGCTGTATTTTTGGAGTTTGCGTGTTTCTCTCCCGTGGTGAGATGTTAACTACCTCACCGGGTATGCAAGAGGTCGTGGGTTTGATCCAGAACCTGACGCCTGCTGCTGTATTTTTGGAGTTTGCGTGTTTCTCTCCCGTGGTGAGATGTTAACTACCTCACCGGGTATGCAAGAGGTCGTGGGTTTGATCCAGAACCTGACGCCTGCTGCTGTATATTTGGAGTTTGCGTGTTTCTTTCCCGTGGTGAGATGTTAACTACCTCACCTGGTATACAGGAGGTCGTGTGTTTGATCCCGAAGCTGACGCCTGCTGCTGTATATTTGGAGTTTGCGTGTTTCTCTCCCGTGGTGAGATGTTAACTCTCTCACCTGGTATGTAGGAGGTCGTGGGTTTGATCCAGAACCTGACGCCTGCTGCTGTATATTTTGAGTTTGCGTGTTTCTCTCCCGTGGTGAGATGTTAACTACCTCACCTGGTATGCAGGAGGTCGTGGGTTTGATCCCGAACCTGACGCCTGCTGCTGTATATTTGGAGTTTGCGTGTTTCTCTCCCGTGGTGAGATGTTAACTACCTCACCTGGTATGCAGGAGGTCGTGGGTTTGATCCAGAACCTGACGCCTGCTGATGTATATTTGGAGTTTGCGTGTTTCTCTCCCGTGGTGAGATGTTAACTCCCTCACCTGGTATGCAAGAGGTCGTGGGTTTGATCCAGAACCTGACGCCTGCTGCTGTATATTTGGAGTTTGCGTGTCTCTCTCTCTCCACATGGATTTTTTCCGGGTCGTCTGGTTTTCCCCTCCACATTCAGTATCGACATCTCCACGCGTTTAGAGTGTTTAGTTGCTGCTCTACGTTTTCCACGTGATGATGATGAGTCAATCTAGATCTTAAGTTTTCGTGACTGCAGTGATCCATACTCTTTGGTTATTTCGGTAAAGTCACGTAGGTATAAAATAAAATATATAAAAAAAATGAATTAAAATATTTTATACCATTGGAACCTCATTTGCCAGTAAAAATATGATAATTGTTTTTTTTACCCTTCTATCTGGCAACAAAACTGACACCTTTTTTTACAAGGAGTCATGTTTACATAAACCACAATACCTGCAGTCATAATGCAAACAAAAAACATAACTCTGATAATGTGCACTGTCCTTGATGTTGATTGGTCCAGGTGTCAGTTTTGTTGCCAGATAGAAGGGTAAAAAAACAATTATCAAAATATTTTATTTTTCATTTTATTTTATTTGTTTAATTTACATTTATTTTATTTTATAGCTACGTGATGATAAGTCACTTCGTTGAGGTTATCTTTGTGATATTCAGGTCGCTTCCGTAAGAGATATAAAGCTCAGTCTGCCTTACATGGTTAAAAAATAAAATTGTTTAGTCAATAAAAAATTGTAGCAGCATTTTCGAAATATCGATAACTAAACGTAGACTTCACGAAGAGACCCGGAGACTCGCGTAGAGACCCATATACTCACAAATAGACCTATAGACTCACTTAGAAACCAATCATAGACTTCGAGATGCACAGACCCACATAGGGATTCATCGATCGCGTTTAGAGTATTGGGCTGCTATAAATTTCTACATGATAAGCCACTTCGTTAAGCTATCATTTGTGATAGCCAGGTTCCTTCTGAAAAATATCTACATATCTCAGTGGGGCCTTACATGGTAAAATACAATTAAAAAATTTTTATTTAGACTCACAACGATGAGTCGTGAAGAAACAGGATTATCAGTTGCAGTAAATTGATGGTCTCCGGCCGGTCAACAGAGACCGCACAAAATCACAGAATCTCAGGCGTTTTGTGTCTGCACTTATGATCTGTGTTTTCATTTAGTGCGCTGATCTTAAAGGTGCATTGAAAAATGTTGATACTCCGACTGATGCTCCTACAGTTGTGGAGTGACTCATGCAGCCAGCTATGGCTGCAGAGTTTGGTGGTACATGTTGTTAACGTCGTTTATTGTGAAAATTCGGTCACAGTTCCTATCATTGCTTTTATGGCTTTATTTTGGTGATTTTCGAAAAGTTTTTTGGTTTGGCCATGTTTGTTTGTTGTAGTACAGAGTTAGACTGATGGCCTTAATCTAAGTTGTCTTGTGGTTGTTGTTGTTTGACTTGCATCCCACTGGGATATTTGCACACAGCGTTGGTGTACGGTGATTTTTTTCTGCAATATTTTGCTGTCTTTTCTTGGATTTTCTGTTTGCACTTAGTCACTTTAAGATTTCGATTTAAAGCTTTCGTGACTGCAGGGACTCATCATCTTGGTTCTTTCGGTAAAGTCACGTAGAAGGAAAATAATAAGATAATAAAAAATAAAACATAATATTTATGAACCGTCGTGAGAATTATTTTATAATTTTAATTTTTATTATTTTATTATTTTCCTTCTACGTGACTTTACCGAAAGAACCAAGAAGATGAATCACTTTAAGATGTTTTCTTGTTCATGTTTTTGTTTTTTGTTTGTTGCGGTTGCACCCGATTCAAGAGCCGAATGGCTCACAGGGCTATACCTAATAAATGAACTTTGAACTTTGGGTAAACTCCATCTCTGTGAATTTTACCACGCTTTGCTACATTACGGTGCGAAAGAAGTTCCGCGCATATACATGCATGTGTACAAATATCGATGTGTCTGTCACGTGACGCGCACTGCTCCCATACCGCAAGATCAGAGTGGCACTGCTAGTAGGGAACTCGGAGGTAGCTCTGTGACATCCGCTTCCGCTGGGCCATTATCCAACTCAAGTTTCAAGTTTCATTTATTTGGTGAAGCCCTGTGAGCCATGCGGCTCTTGAATCGGGTGCAACCGCAACAAACAAAAATATGAACACAGAACATCTTAAAGCGACGACGCGTAACAGAAACATCCTGGAATAAACCAGGAAATATTCAAAAAAATTATTAAAACGCTTTAAAACAAATTACCTCCTTGTTAGAGAAACACATTTGAAGGAGGGATGTCGGTGGTGGCTCTGTGAAATCTGCTTCCACGGGTCATTCACAAACACGGAGGTCATTTGAAGAAGTGATGCCGGTGGTAGCTCTGTGAAATCCGCTTCCGCGGGTCATTCACTAACACGGAGGTCATTTGAAGAAGTAATGTCGGTGGTGGCTCTGTGAGATCCGCTTCCGCGGGTCATTCTCCAACACGAAGGTCATTTGAAGAAGTAATGTCGGTGGTGGCTCTGTGAGATCCGCTTCCGCGGGTCATTCACAAACACGGAGGTCATTTGAAGAAGTGATGCCGGTGGTAGCTCTGTGAGATCCGCTTCCGCGGGTCATTCACAAACACGGAGGTCATTTGAAGAAGTGATGCCGGTGGTAGCTCTGTGAAATCCGCTTCCGCGGGTCATTCACTAACACGGAGGTCATTTGAAGAAGTAATATCGGTGGTAGCTCTGTGAAATCCGCTTCGCGGGTCATTCACTAACACGGAGGTCATTTGAAGAAGTAATATCGGTGGTAGCTCTGTGAAATCCGCTTCCGCGGGTCATTCACTAACACGGAGGTCATTTGAAGAAGTAATGTCGGTGGTAGCTCTGTGAGATCCGCTTCCGCGGGTCCATTGACTAACACGGAGTTCACAAGGGAACTCGCAGGTAGTTCTGCGAGATCCACTTCTGAACAGATTCTGCATCTCGTGACGACGCGGTCCAGGACCATTATAATAGCAGCTCAGTGGTTGATTAAAATCTCGGTGTAATTATACCAATCAAAAATATATATATTTAAAAACATGTTTTAATCTAATTTAAACAAATCTCTGCGGTGTGGGAAATCCAACTACAGCGAGTAGAGGCACGCCCCGCGTGACACTCGCGGCCTCGCTTGCGCTGTCTGTGTGTGTGTCTGTGTGTGTGTGTGTCTGTGTGTGTGTCTGTGTGTGTGTGTGTGTCTGTGTGTGTGTGTCTGTGTGTGTGTCTGTGTGTGTGTGTGTGTCTGTGTGTGTGTGTGTGTCTGTGTGTGTGTCTGTGTGTCTGTGTGTGTGTCTGTGTGTGTCACTGTGTATGTCTCTCTGTGTGTCTGTGTGTGTCTCTGTGTGTGTGTCTCTGTGTCTTTGTGTCGGTGTGTGTGTCTGTATGTGTGTCTGTGTGTGTCTGTGTGTTTGCTTGTTTTTCCCAGTGTGTATCTGCGTCATCTTTGTCTTTGTGTGTCTCTGTCAGGGAGAGGTGGTGTAGCTGTTAGTGCACTGGGCTACGAACCCTGGGGAGACCCGTGTTCGATTCCCGCTCACGGCCAACACCAGTGACGATTATCTGAACCAGTCCTGGACCTCGCCTCCGTCAACTCAGCCTTAAATGAGTACGTGGTACGGTGTGTGCAATGACATCGTCACTGGGGAGACAAAGGCGGCCGGGCGTGGTGCTGGCCACCAAGCCCCTCGTGTGCCGTGCCGGCCTTCATAGGTGCTTGCTAACAGCGCTTGCCCCAGCGGTCTGTTTCAGTTACTCATTTGAGGCTGAGCGGACCTAGTGGGGGGGGGGGGAGGGCCTGGTTAACATAGTCGCACACCGATGTTGACCGTGCACCGGAATTCCGTAGCGCAGTGTGCGCTCACCACTGTCCCACCGCTCCCCCGAGACGCATACATACAGAACACGTGGCATCTATATCTGCATGAAGACACGAATATATCCAGTGTCGCCCACGCAGGCTGTACAGGCAAGCGCTGTTATCGAGTAGCAGCTTTTAAAACCAGCACGGCGCAAACAGAAGGTGACGTGGCCAGCACCACGCCCGACCGCCTTTGTCTCCCCAGCGGCGATGTTTACTACACACCGCATCTAGGTACTCATTTGAGGCTGAGTCGACCTAGGGGGGAGGCCCGGGACCGGTTCGGATAATCGTCACTGCTGTTGGCCACAAGAACAAAGACAAAGATACCCCGTATAGCCTGAACAGGCTGCTGGGGCAAGTGCTGTTAGCGAGCACCTATGAAGCCAGGCGCGGCACACGAAGGGTTAAGTGGCCAACACCACGCCCGGCCGCCTTTGTCTCCCCAGCCGCGACGTTTACACCGCCGCACGGGGAACTCTCGTTTTGAGGCTGAGTCGACCTAGGGGAGGCCCAGGACCGGTTCAGATAATCGTCACCGGTGTTGGCCGTGAGCTGAAATCGAACTCGGGTAGCCGGATGGACACACACACACGCACGGACACACACGCACAAAAACAGATACACACGCACAAGCACGGACACACACACACGTGCGGACACACACGCCCGGACACACACACACGAACACACACGCACGTACACACACGCACGGACACACACACGTACACACGCACATACACGCATGGACACACACACACCCACGTACACACGCGCACGGACACACACGCACATACACGCACGGAGACACACACACACGCACGGACACACACGCACGGACACACACGCACGGACACACACACACACGCACGGACACACACACAGGCACGCACACGCACGCTCAGTGACGCTCGCGACCGCAGTGGGATGGAGGGAATGGGTTAAGGCGAGGAGGCGTTCATCGTGAGACGAATTGGGATAGTTGGCAAGGCTCATTTGTCAACGTTTTTTTATTGCGCCAAAGCAATTAACAATAGACACGCAGGTACACATTGCGTGCGAACACACACAGGCCACCTAGAGCGGCGATGCAGTGTACCGACAACTATAAAGGTGCCCCGTATAGCCTTTGCAGACTGTTGGGGCAAGTGCTGTTAGCGAGCACGTATGAAGGCCGTAATGGCATACAAAAAAAACTATAAAAAAAATATATTTAAAAACAAACACTATTTTTATTTTACTAGGTAAGGCCCACTGAGCTACGAAAACAGCTCGTTTATAGAAGCGACTTGGCCACAAATGGAGTGGCTTGTCACGTGGAAATTTTATCGGCCGAATATTTCCAAACGCGTGGCGATGTTGATTCTAAATGTGATGGTAAAAAAACGGAGGATCGGGATAAAAAAAAAATCCACGCGACCACGGGGAGAGAGAGACACGCAGATTCCACATTTACAGCAGGCGTCAGGGTAGGGATCGAACCCACGACCTCTTGTGTACCAGGCGAGGTAGTTAACATCTCACCACGGAGAGAGAGAGACACGCAAACTCCAATATACAGCAGCAGGCGTCAGGGTTGGGATAGAACCCACGACCTCCTGTGTACCAGGCGAGGCAGCTAACATCTCACCACGGGGAGAGAGAGAGACACGCAAACTCCACATATACAGCAGGCGTCAGGGTTGGGATAGAACCCACGACCTTTTGTATACCAGGCGAGGTAGTTAACATCTCACCACGGGGATAGAGAGAGACACGCAAACTCCAAATATACAGCAGCAGGCGTCAGGGTCGGGATCGAACCCATGACCTCCTGTGTACCAGGCGAGGTAGTTAACATCTCACCACGGGGAGAGAGAGAGACACGCAAACTCCAATATACAGCAGGCGTCAGGGTCGGGATAGAACCCACGACCTCCTGTATACCAGGCGAGGTAGTTAACATCTCGCTACACGATGGGGTGGGTTTCACCAGCACCACGCGCGGCCGCCTTTGTCTCCCCAGTGGCGATGTTTACTACACACCGCACCAGGTTTAATACTCATTTTAAGGCTGAGTCTACCTAGGGGAGGCCCAGCACCGGTTCGATAATCGTCACTTGGTGTCGGTGGCTTCGAGGGTCAATCAAACACGAGTTGCCAGGTTCGTACCGCAGCGTAGCGCTATACGCTACCGCCACCACCACCACTCACTCATTTAAATCTAAGCAGAGGGCATGGTGCAGTTCGGAGGTTTGACACGACGGGCAAAACGAAGTTGTCGAGCTCGATTAAGCAAGCGCGTTCGGTGGTGCTAATACAAAATGAAACATCGTGACACATGGATGGTGCTGCGCCAAGCGGTGGGAGGAAGTGGGGTTGAATGCCGGTGAAGGGAGTACTCGGCAATTCGTCATCGTCATCATCGTCGTCGTCGTCATTGACATTCTCATCATCATCATCATAGTCATCATCATTGACATGTTTGTCATCGCCGTTATTATCATCATCATCATCGTCGTTTTTTATCATCGTGATTATCATCGTCGTCGTCATTGACATTCTCATCATCATCATCATAGTCATCATCATTGCCATGTTTGTCATCGTCGTTATTATTATCATCATCATCGTCGTTTTTTATCATCGTGATTATCATCGTCGTCGTCATTGACATTCTCATCATCATCATCATAGTCATCATCATTGACATGTTTGTCATCGCCGTTGTTATCATCATCATTTTTATCATCATGATTATCATCGTAGTCATCATCATCGTCGTTATTATTATCGTCATCATCATCATTATCATCATCGTCATCATCATCATCGTCATCGTCGCCATCATCATCGTCATCATCGTCATCATCATCGTCATCATCATCATCGTCATCATTATCATCATAATCATCATTATCATCATTATCATCATCATCGTCATCATCGTCTTCATCATCATCATTATCATCATTATCATCATCATCGTCATCATCGTCTTCATCATCATCATTATCATCATCATCATTATCATCATTATCATCATTATCATCGTCCTTACCATCATCATCGTCATCATTATCATCATTATCATCATCATTATCATCATCATCGTTATCATCATCGTCATCATCATCACCGTCATCATCATCATCATCGTCATCATCGTCATCATCACCGCCATCATCATTATCATCAATTATTATCATCACCGTCATCGTCATCATCATCATCTGAGTCATGACCATCATAATCATTATCATCAATATCATCGTCATCATCATCGCCATCATCATTATCTGAGTCATGACCATCACCATCGCCATCATCATCATCGCCATCATCATTATCTGAGTCATGACCATCACCATCATCATCGCCACTGTTTGGCCTCAGCCTTCACAATGTGCACGGTGCCGCCCTTTGCCAATCCGCTGCTGGATGAGAATCTCCACACGCCATGCGGATCATGGGTGGTTGGGAGACCATTCTTCACCATACCCACCACTACCACCACAACAACAACAACAACGCCATTAGTCACTCAGTGGCAGTGACGTCACCACGGCGCACGTGCCAGGCTACGTGCACTTGACGGCCGCGCTAAGCGTGGAAGGCTCGCTACTGGCAGGAGGCCACAAGTGCTGTTAGCAAGGCCGTAACGACCCACTGAAAATAAAAACAAACTATTGTTTTTCTATTTAAAGCTTTCGTGACTGCAGGGATTCACAAGTATTACTAATCGCATATCTGCATTTCCCATAAATATGCTAAATTCCTCTTGATATGCAAATTATTTTGTCAAGGCGCTCTCCCCCCCTCCAACCCAGCTTAAATAGACGCTCCAAGCCTGGGGTGTGTGATTCAGACTCTGTCTTCTCGACAGACCTGTTCTTCACCTGAGGACGGCTGCTTGCGTTGTGGCCGAAACGTCGTGAGAATTATTCTATTATGTTTTATTTTTATTATTTTATTATTTCCATTCCACGTGACTTTACCGAAAGAACCAAGAAGATATTGTTTTTCTTTTGTTTTACTCGATAAGGTCCACCAAAATGTATAGTTCTCTTTCAGAAGCGAGCCCGCCTTTTGCTATATTAAAACTGCACTGTTGTTGTTGTTACGGAATCCGAACAAAACGACTCTTCTTGGTCTTCTTGTTCACTGCAGCAACTGCCGCGCCTGCAGATGAAAGGGAAGCGGGAGAGGGGCTCATCAGAGGTCGCAAACGGGTTTTGATTCCTTACCCGTACCCGTACCCGGCCGCACCAGGGTCGCAAACGGGAACCCGTACCCGTACCCGGCCGTACCCGTACACTACCTGTACCCGGCCGGGTACTGTTAGGGTACGGGTATCGGGTACCTGATTGCGACCTCTGGGATGAAGCCATGTTGCAGGCGCAGGTGGGTTGATTCTAGGAACTTGAATTGTGAGAAGAGACAAGACGTTGGGAAATGAGTGACAAACGGTGACTCACCAGTGACTCACGGCCTACCCGTACCCGTACCCGGCCGCACCAGGGTCGCAAACGGGTACCCGTACCCGGCCGGGTACGGGTAGCCGGGTATCGGGTAGGGTACGGGAATCGGGTACCCGGTTGCGACCTCTGGGGCTAATCCATCACATCTTACGCTGCTGCCCGCTAGGGCTTCTCCATTCACTGCCGGCGGGGGCGGGGCGGGGCGGGGTGGGCCCCCCCCCCGGGTGCCCCCCCCGGGTGCCCCCCCCCCGGGTGCCCCCCCCCCCTCTTTGTGAGCCCCCCCCCTCCTCCCCCTTTTGTGATGTTTCTCTTGAGAGCGGGGAGCGCTGGGCGAGAGCGTGCGCCGTGCAACGCGAGACGATTGCTCGAAGTGCAAATTAATTGAGAGAGAGAGGAGAGATGGAGGAGAGATGGAGGAGAGAGGGAGGAGAGAGGGAGGAGAGATGGAGGAGAGATGGAGGAGAGATGGAGGAGAGAGGGAGGAGATGGAGGAGAGAGGGAGGAAATAGAGAGAGAATTGACTTTTAAAGAACTTTTATTGCCGCCAGCAGCAACAGCACTGGAGGCGATTCCGATACGAAACACACAAAGTCACCAGCAAACAAATAAAACAAACACGATACATCCATGCACAACACAAAATAAAAGTCACGTGGCGGTGGTGGTGGTCATCGCGCACGCCACGGTAACGAGCGAGCGCTTCAGAAGGTGAACACCACGAGGGTGCCGTCCACGCTGGTGCAGAGAGGGGCTTGTCCGGCTCCCCAGCCTTAGAAGAAGACGCGCTGCACATCACCGACATGTGTGTGGTACATGGCGTGCTCCAGCCGGAGCCGCGCCTTGAGCAGGCCCCTGAACACTGGAAGCAGCACAGTGCAGCCGTCAGTGTCACCTTGCAGCATCTTCTTCCTCGTTCTGTACCACCGCCATCTTCGCCTGAGCACAGGCGAAGTTGGCGAGGTCATGGCGCTTGTTAGCCAGGTAAGGCACCACCCCATATACGAAGCTGCTGTTGTAGAAGGGCACCCCCAGTTTCCTGAAGATGTCCCCCAAAAGGCGGAATATTGGTTTGAGCCGCTGGCAGTGAAAGTACTGGTGGGGCAGATCCTCCCTGGCACCGCAGGAAATGCACAAGTCTGTTACCCGTGGCGAGATTCGGCTGAGCCACACGGCCGATGGCAACGTGCAGTGTGCCAACCTCCACTGGAGGTCACCGTAGCGTTTCGCTAAGGTAGACTTGTAAAGAGAGAGAGAGAGAAGAGAGAGGAGGTAGAGAGGGAAGACCTACCGGAGGTGGCCTTAGCAAATGTAAAGAGGAAGGTGCTCTACTCCTACATGGTCCGGTTTCACCAACAGGACACCCTGAGGAGCCACAAGGACCATGCCTGGAGGAGAGCCCTGCCCTGCATCTCTCCGGAGAGGCCTCGCTGGAGGCAACTCTACTCCAGCCCGACGTACAACCGCATCGGCGACCTCGGCTGGAGCATCGCCCACGGCACCGTCACCACCAACGCCTCCCTGGCGCGCTTCACCGACACGTCCCCGGAGTGCCGGTTCTGCGGTAAAGTGGAGACGGTGGCGCACCGATACGTGGAGTGCAAGAGCCTGGACTCAAAAACATCCTCCTAAGGTTCAGCCTCCACTTCTCCCCGACGGTCCTCATCTTTGGATACCAAAAGGGCGACGGATCCCAACATCTTCAGGGGCTGGTCAACGTGCTCGTCGGCTACGCCAAGCTCGCCGTGTACACAGGGCGAGGAAGGTGGCCCTGGAGGGGAAACGTCCGGCCAGCAGCCTGGGCATCTTCCGCGCTCTGGTCGGAGTCCCCAGGGTGTGTGGGCCGGAGTTCCGCCATGTGGCGCGGCTGCTGACCCACGCCGTGCCGGCCTTCAAGGAGCGGTGGGCGATGGAGGAGGCCGTGTGCTCGGTGGCTCACATCTGCATGCATCTGCATGCAGATGTGAGCCATCCGTCGGAGGCCGTTGGACTGCGAGAAGGACTGCGTTCAGATGCAGCACTTGTCGTAGTTAAAAGAAAAGAGCGAGAGAGAGAGCGACAAAGAGAGCGACATGGAGTAGGAAGAGAGGGGGCAGAGAGAGGGTGAGAAATAGAGGGAAGGGGTAAGGAGAGCAGAGCGAGAAATATTTTGTTAAATCTTTCATTTAAAACGGGGGGGGGGGGGGGGTTACATAAAGCAAAGCATTAAAAAAACTAAATGATGAACGAAGCCAAGTGCCGACTACACCGAGCATCTTCTTGTTTCCTCTGATCGTGAAAAAAGAGAGAGAGAGGAGGAGAGACAGAAGAGAGAGGAGAGCGAGAGAGAGAAAGTGATTGCTGCTGACAAGCAGACTCGGAAACATACAAACACGGACCAAGATCCCCCGTATAGCCTTCACGGACTTTCGGTGCGGCAAGTTGTGTTGGTGATGAAAACAATTAAGGATGGAACGGCGCCTCGATGTGGTGTGGGTTTGCCGAACATCACGTCCGACCACCTTTGTCTCCCCAGTGGCGATGTCTACACACCACGGCAGGTTCTCATTTGAGGCTGAGTCGACCTAGGGGAGGCCCAGGACCGATGCAGATACCAGTCACTGATGTTGGTGGCCGTGAGCGGGAATCGAACTGCGGTCGCCGGGTTCGTAGCGCGGCGCACTAACCGCTACGCCACGAATCCTCCCATACACACGCCAATACCATAACCCACTGTTCGCCACGAAGTGACGGTGACGTCACCACGGCGTCTGCGCCAGGCTAGGTGCACCTTGAGGCCACGTGGATTGTCGAAGGCTCGCTGACGGCAGGAGGTCACGGGACAGATCTAGCAGGTGCCATGGGTTTGCTGACTGAGATGACCCGTAGATGCACCCAGCTGTACCCCCTACTGTGCCAACTTGCTGCGTTTTAGCCACCCGGTGCGCCACTCGTTGTTGTGAGCGTCGCTCCTCTGTCCTCTGTTGTTGCCGGAGGGCGACTGCCTCTAACTGCCCAGTAGCGTCCTTCACGAGCCTCCTCCACTGAGGCCGATCTTGACACCGCTGGTACCAGTCATCGGCAAGTCCACTCAGCTCCACGTCCTCCTGTACCACATCACTCCATCTCTTATCTAGCCCGTGCTGCGCCACCGTGGTGCCTCGCCATTCAGGTGGTGAAGCCAGACAAACTACGCTCTCGCTGTGATGCTTCCTGCTTCGTATCTGTCGATGGGGGGTGGGGTGAGTGGAGGTGGTGGCATTGCGTCGCTACACGTTGCACGGCCCGATCGAGATGACCGCTTGGAGCCACGCCAGTTGCAGGGGAATTTGCTATTCGTGCATCGCCAGACATCAGCATCCGCCACCTCCGCCGACGCCGCCGCTGCTGCTGCTTCTGCCACGGTCTCGTGCGGTGGATGCGGTTTGGGGTGGGCCGTGAACTGCCCGCCGTACCTTTCTTCATTATTGACAACTTGCAGCTCAGCACACGGCAGATGCCTGCGCAGCGCCACTCACGACCTCCTCTTGATACCAAGATCCAGGATGGTCATCGTGTCTACGCGACGCTTCTCGGTGGCAGCCCCAACAGTCTGGAACGATATCCCTCTGCACATTCGCAGCATCACCTCAATCGCCTCCTTCAAGAGAGACTTAAAAACTCACCTCTACAATCACGTGCTTTCGAGCGACTCTGAGCTTGGCTCCGCGCCTCTGAGTTGCGGCCACTACGTCTGCAAATTTTGCGCGCGTTACAAATTGAACTATTATTATTAAGATCAAACCTCGGGGAGGGGTCTTGTGCGTCGGCGTCATTCCCAGCGATGCGATGTGAGTCCTGCTTGATGTTTAACTCAGGCGACGCGTGTTGGTTATCGCGGGGCCACCACGTGTCACTCGGCGATGGGCTCACGATTATCACCTTGGCGATAAAGTAAAGTTCATGCTCTCCCCCACCAACCCCCCTCAGCCCCTCCCCTCACCCCCCACAGCCCCCCCCCACAGCCCCCCCCCAAGCCCCCAGGCTCTCACAGTGGCCGTGTCACGGGTGGGTTGCTACTCGCACGGACCGGCGAACATCGCCGCTGAAGTCGGGTTCGACTCGTAGTTCCCGTAAGGGATTCGCAATTGACCCCCCCCCCCTCCACCCCACCGAGGTGGCGTCGTCGTTGATTTTTCGTTTGTTTCTTTGCAGGGGAGCCCGACGTTCACAAACGCCGAGCGACCGGCAACAAACGGCACCGTTGAAGGTGGCGAGGAGATGTGATCTCCCGCGCTCGGCACGCAGGGAATTTGCGTGGGTTCGATCCCTGATGATGGCGGTTGTGTATGATGGTCACATGCTGTCACCATGATCATTACCACCACTACCACTAGAATCACTACCATCATTATCATCACCACCAACATTATCACTATCACCAGCATCACCACCACTATCACCACCACTATCACCACCACCACCACCATCATCACCCCCATCATTATCACCACCAACATTATCACTGTCACCAGCATCACGACCACTATCATCACCACCACCATCATCACCCCCATCATTATCACCACCAACATTATCACTATCACCAGCATCACCACCACTATCATCACCACCACCATCATCACCCCCATCATTATCACCACCAACATTATCACTATCACCAGCATCACCACCACTATCATCACCACTATCATCACCACCACCATCATCACCCCCATCATTATCACCACCATCATTATCACCAACACCATCAACAACAACCGCCATTCACCACTAAGTGGCGGTGACGTCACCACGACACTTGTGCCATGCCATGTGCACCTTGAGGCCACGTGAAGTGTCGAACGCCCGCTGGCAGTAGGAAGTAACGGGGCAGACCCAGATGACACAGGTCGACTGACCATCATCATCACCACCATCATCATTAATACCACCATCATCATCACCACCACGATCATCATCACCATCACCACCGGATCTGAATCTCACCCAGATGCGACAGAACGCCAACAGATGGGATTAACGCGAACGACCAAAATAAACTCCTCCTCGAAGACACCAGTGTAACGCATCAACTCACTCACCCACCTACCCACTCACCCACCCACCCACTCACCCACTCACTCACCTACCCACTCACCCACCCACTCACCCACACGCTCACCCACTCATCCACTAATTCACTCACGCACCCACTCACCCACCGACCCACACGCTGAGTCACTCACCCACCCACTCACCCACACACTCACTCACCCACCCACCCACTCACCCACCCACCCACTCACCCACCCACCCACCCACCCACCCACCCACCCACTCACCCACCGACCCACACGCTCAGCCACTCACCCACCCACTCACCCACCAACTCACTCACCCACCCACTCACCCACTCACCCACCCACTCATCTACTCACCCACCCACTCACCCACAAACTCACTCACTCAGCCACTCACCCACCCACTCACCCACCCACTCACCCACCTACCCACACGCTCACCCACTCACCCACTCACTCACCCACCAACTCACTCACCCACTCACCCACCTATCCACACGCTCACCCACTCACCCACCCACTCACCCATCAACTCACTCACCCACCCACTCACCCACCTACCCACACGCTCACCCACTCACCCAACCACCCACTCACCCACCCACTCACTCACCCACCCACCCACCCACTCAACCACCTACCCACACGCTCACTCACTCACCCACCCAACCATTCACCCACCAACTCACCCACCCACTCATCCACCTACCCACAAGCTCACCCATTCACCCAACCACCCACTCACCCACCCACTGAATCACCCACCCACCCATTCACCCACCTACACACACGCTCACTCACTCACTCACCCAACCACTCACCCACAAACTCACCCACCCACTCACCCACCTACCCACACGCTCACCCACTCACGCACCCACTCATCCACTCACCCACCCACTCACTCACCCACTCAACCACTCACCCACCTACCCACACGCTCACCCACTCACCCAACCAACCACCCACTCACTCACTCACTCACCCACCCACTCACTCACTCACTCACCCACCCACTCACCCACCCACTCACCCACCTACCCCACGCTCACCCACTCAGCCACCCACCGCTGGTGCAACCATCAACAGCATCACAACAGCAGGCCGACGCTGCATCGAATCTCTTTCATAAATAGAAAATTATGCAATTCCAACTGTGGGCCATACAGTACACCAATAGAGACCCATAGCGACACAGCCAGATAGAGAGTCATTCTATATTGAGATACATGGAGATCCATAGACAGACATTAAAGACAAACCACAGGGGGTTCACCGCACAGCGAAGCCGCTGTGGTCTGCGCTCCTTTAACAGCGGAGGAGGAAGAGCGACAGGACACGAACTCTCTCTCTTTGTGTCTATCTCTGTCTCTGTGTCTGTCTCTCTGTCTCTGTCTCTCTGTGTCTCTCTCTGTGTTTGTCTCTCTCTCTCTCTCTGTTAATCTCTCTGTGTCTCTGTCTCTCTCTCTCTGTGTGTCTCTCTCTGTCTCTGTCTCTCTCTCTCTCTGTGTCTCTCTCTGTGTCTGTCTCTGTGTCTGTCTCTATCTCTATCTCTCTTTCTGTGTCTGTCTCTGTCTCTCTCTGTGTCTCTCTCTGTGTTTCTCTCTCTCTCTGTCTCTCTCTCTGTGTCTCTCTCTGTGTCTGTCTCTCTGTCTCTGTCTCTCTCTCTGTGTCTCTCTATCTGTCGCTGTCTCTCTCTGTGTCTGTCTCTGTCTCTCTCTGTGTCTCTCTGTGTCTGTCTCTCTGTGTGTCTCTCTCTGTGTCTCTCTGCTGAAGCCCTCTCGTCGTTGCCATCCGCAGCAGCAGGATACCACGACGTTGACATCTTTAACTCCTGAACCACATTGCCATACCATAGAATGAGAATAGTCTATGGGCAATGTTAGTCTCTGGGCAATGTTGATCTATGGGCAATGTTAGTCTCTGGGCAATGTTAGTATATGAGCAATGTTAGTCTCTGGGCAATGTTAGTCTCTGTGAATTTTTAGTCTGTGTCTCTATGGGCCAAAAAGTTAAAGCACTGTGGTCAAACGGAGGAGGAAGAACACGATACGAACTCTCTCTCGCATCTGCTGAAGCCCTCTCGACGTGCCTATGAGCAGCAGTAGCAGGAGCAGCACATCCACATTGGTGGCATGTACGTTTGTTGAACTTTCTTCGCACCCTACGTAGCCAACCGTGCTACTCGCATGTGCGGGTGATGGACAACAACCCGGCTATTTAGCTCCTGAGTAACAACATCGCTGCTGCTGCTGCTGCTGACTCTGGCATCATTCCGCACGGGGAAAAACCGCCGCTCCCAACCAGCGCCAACCACCAAATCAGGCCCAATTGCGGTGTATCTGCCGAAACCGAGCGGCGGACGTGCGCCCTTTAAGAGCGCCTCTGATGAGCTTCTGCACGGGGTTGTCGAAATGACAATTGCCTCCGCATGGCAGCCAAGCTCTCGGTGTGATTTTCCTTTCCCGGTTTGTCTTCTGAATTTCGTCTGTCCCCCCTCTCTCTCTCTCTCTATTTCCTGTTGCAACACCAAAGACATTATAAGGCCGTAATGGCCTCTGCTATTTGTGCAGGGACAGCGATTACTGATACCCTCCACAGCCTCACCCCCCTCCCCGCAAACACAAAAATAACAATCCCCTCCGCTTTCGCCAGTGGCAAACGAGCCAGAACCGTCGGCTTCAGACAGCCTCCCTCCAGCCACACCAGCACCCACACATCACCACTACCACCCACACCACCTCTACCACCACCCACACCACCACCCACACCACCACCCCCACACCACCACCACCACCACCACCCACACCACCTCTACCACCACCCACACCATCACCCACACCACCACCCACACAACCACCCCACCACCACCCACACACCACCACCACCCACAACACCTCTATCACCACCCACACCACCACCCACACCACCACCCCCACACCACCACCACCACCCACACCACCACGCACACCACCACCCCCACCACCACACCACCACCTCCACCACCACCCCCACAACCCCCACACCACCTCTATCACCACCAATACCACCTCTACCACCACCCACACCACCCACACCACCACCCCCACACCACCCACACCACCACCCACACACCACCATCCCCACACCACCACCACCACCCACACCACCACGCACACCACCACCCCCACCACCACACCACCACCACCTCCACCACCACCCCCACAACCCCCACACCACCTCTATCACCACCAATACCACCTCTACCACCACCCACACCACCCACACCACCACCCAACCACCTCTATCACCACCCACACCACCACCCACACCACCACCCACTCCACCACCCACACCACCTCTATCACCACCAATACCACCTCTACCACCACCCACACCACCCACACCACCACCCAACCACCTCTATCACCACCCACACCACCACCCCCACAACCCCCACACCACCTCTATCACCACCAATACCACCTCTACCACCACCCACACCACCCACACCACCACCCAACCACCTCTATCACCACCCACACCACCACCCACACCACCACCCACTCCACCACCCACACCACCTCTATCACCACCCACACCACCACCCACACCACCACCCACACCACCACCCACACCACCACGCACACCACCACCCAACCACCTCTACCACCACCCACACACCACCCACACACCACCCACACCACCATCAACCACACCACCACCACCCCCACCACCACCCACCCACCACCCACACCACCACCTCTACCACCACCACGCACACACCACCCACACCACCACCCACAGCCCCACCATCTCCACCACCACCACCATCCACACCACCACCCATACCCCCACATCACCCACACCACCACACCACCTTTACCACCACCCACACACCACCCACACCACCACCCACACCACCCCCACCACCACCACCCTCACCACCTCCACCATCACCACCCACCCCACCCCCCATACCACCACTATCATAGCGACAATTCGCCGAAACCCCACCGCCAAACAATCTCGGATCGACCCCATGCCCTGGCTACCTCCCCCACCGCCCCACCTTCCACCCCTCCAGTCCCCGAAGCCGAAATCATCTCGCCACGGTGGCTAGGAGATGTTAACTACCTCACTTGGTGTGCAGGAGGTCGTGGGTTCGATCCCGATCCTGACGCCTGCTGCTGTATATTTGGAGTTTGTGTCTCTCTTCCATCATCGTCATCACCACGGTGGATAGGAGATGTTTACTTCAACGCCTGGTATACAGGAGGTCGTGGGTTAGATTGCGATCCTGACGTCCGCTGTATATTTGGAGTTTGCGTGTCTCTCTCTCATCATCACAGTGGCTAGGAGATGTTAACTACCTCGCCTGGTGTACAGGAGGTCGTGGGTTCGATCCCGACCCTGACGCCTGCTGCTGTATATTTAGAGTCTGCGTGTCTCTCTTCCATCATCATCATCACCACGGTGGATAGGAGATGTTTACTTCAACGCCTGGTATACAGGAGGTCGTGGGTTAGATTGCGATCCTGACGTCCGCTGTATATTTGGAGTTTGCGTGTCTCTCTCTCATCATCACAGTGGCTAGGAGATGTTAACTACCTCGCCTGGTATACAGGAGGTCGTGGGTTCGATCCCGACCCTGACGCCTGCTGCTGTATATTTGGAGTTTTCGTGTTTCTCTCCCCCCGTGGTAGCGTGGATTTTTCTCCAGGTCCTCCGGTTTTCCCCCATCGTTTGAGAATCAATATCATCACGCGTTTAGACGTATTTAGCTGCACAATGTCCCGCTTGATAAACCACTTTGCTGAGCTTTCATTTGTGATAGTCAGGTAGCTTGGGGAAAAAAGAAAGAACGAATGGCTCAGTGGGCCTTGCCTGGTAAGATAATAATAGTTTATTTTTTATTTGCATGTATCTGTTAAGTGATTTGTTTATCTTTGTTATACTTTGCACTGCTATCGTGTTTTTTGTTATTTCTTTGTAACGTTTTGGCATGCCCCTACTGGACATTTGTGGGAAAAAAAAACTTCATAGCTCATCTGACTCCTCCAGTATGAATACATATCGTGATTCAAATTTAAATTGTCCTAAAACTGGGCTTAATAAAAATTCCACCTCGGCACCACAAATTCGACCCAGTTTTTTTTTATATTGTTATTATTAGTATTCTTTTTTCTATCTACGTGGCTTTACCGAAAGACCCAGATAATATGAATTCCTGCTGTCAGTCACGAAAGCTTTAAGTCAAGATCTACCCAGTAATTCACTGTGTAACAAAAACATAATTTGGTTTTATTCCTGGGTAGTAAGTGTTATTTTCTAATTACTTATGCATCAAAAGAATATAACATTTATATTTTTCCACACAAACTTTGCTTTTGTGACCAGGACAATGATACAGTATGTTGAAACATACCTATTGTCAATGATAAAACGTGTGCATTTGCGTCTTTCGTTCACGTAAAGTCCTGGTCACAAAAGCAAAGTTTGTTAGAGAGTTATAGCCACTTTCTATACTTTTGAGGCATAAGCAATTATAAAATAACACCTAGTACCCAGGAACAAAAATCGTGTTACATCGGGAATTAGTAATTGGTTTTTTTTCTCCCAGTAATGTATTTGCCTGTTTTTTTTTTTACCTGAATTCAACCGAACAATTCGCATGCGTGTGGTGTACGGTCGTGGGTAGCGGTTATGCAGCGGTTTGCCCGTTTCCCTACGAACCCGGCGACCCGAGTTCGATTCCCGCACAAGGTCAACACTAGTGATGATTATCTGAACCGGTCATGGGCCTCCCCTCGGTAGACTCAGCCACAAATAACTACCTGGTTGGTGCGGTGTGTGAACATCACCCACTGGGACGTCAAATGCGTCCGACCGTGGTGCTGGCCACCAACCCCCTTTGTGTCACGTGCCGGCCTTCATAGCTGCTGCTCACTAACAGCACTTGCCCCAACAGTCTGTTCAGGCTATACGGGGGATCTTTGTCTGCGGTGCCTGGCCACCCCCACCCCCTCGTGTGATGTCCCAGCCGTAGCAGTTGCTACTCGCTCACGGCAATTGCCCAAACAATCTTTGACTGCAATTCACGGGGATCTTTTGTCTGTGTGTGAATAATTGATGGGGGGCACTCGTTGACAATGAATTTCTGCATTCTCGGCGGCGGTGGATTACCGACCAAATGCAAAATCGGGATGGAATCGCAGGCGATGAACGAATCCAGATGCAAGACCCCTTTAACTTGAAACTCCCTTTGTGTGGTGGATGAGGGCACGCGGGGGCGGTGATTAGTCTGGTAGACAGCGGCGCCGGAAAATTAATCCTCGAAATAACTAAGCCAATTTAAAGTAATTTCTCCATTAATTGCATCATTTTTGTTGTTTAATTATCACATCTGTCAAAAGTGTATGGCGGTGGCGGTGCGTTAGACACGCGCATACACGCGGAGGGTGGGAGGGAGAGAGAGAGAATGTTATGTTTTTCCCCCACACAATGTTTAGAATTGTACGGACCAATTTAGGAAAACATTTGCACTCAAAGAGGCCCGACTCGTTTCATATAAATTATAATGGCAGCACGGAACGCTGTTGCAGCCGCCGACACAACGTGAGCAGAGAGAGAGAGAGTGGGGGGACGACTCAGAGAGAGAACGACTCAGAGAGAGAGGACGACTCAGAGAGAGAGGACGACTCAGAGAGAGAGAGGACGACTCAGAGAGAGAGAGAGGACGACTCAGAGAGAGGGTGACGCAGAGAGAGAGGACGACTCAGAGAGAGAGGACGACTCAGAGATAGAGAGGGTGACTTAGAGGGAGAGAGAGAGGACGACTCAGAGAGAGAGGACGACTCAGAGAAAGAGGACGACTCAGAGAAAGAGGGGACGACTCAGAAAGAAATGACGACTCAGAGAGAGAGGACGACTCAGAGAGAGAGGACGACTCAGAGAGAAAGAGAGAGGACGACTCAGATAGAGAGAAGACGACTCAGAGAGAGAGGGTGACTTAGAGGGAGAGAGAGATGACGACTCAGAGAGAGAGGGGACGACTCAGAGAGAGAGGACGACTCAGAGAGAAAGAGGATGACTCAGAGAGAGAGAGGGGGCGACTCAGAGAGAGAGGACGACTCAGAGGGAGAGGGAGACTCAGAGAGAGAGGGCGACTCAGAGAGAGAGAGAGGATGACTCAGAGAGAGAGAGAGAGGACGACTCAGAGGGAGAGAGAGCGAAAGGGGACGACTCAGAAAGAGGGATAGAGGACGACCACGAGTTGACGTTGTCATATGCCAATGTGCAAACAAATGGAGCATCCCACTTGTAGCGTCCACTTGATCTCTCTCGATGTCTGCATGTGCGTGCTATGCAGGATCCTCCTGCATTGCTAGAAATGTCACCCAATGTGCACGTTGTTCATATGAGTCTGAGTCGACCTAGGGGAGGCCCTGGAACGGTTCAAATAATCGTCTGAGTGGGAATCGAACTCAGGTCGCCGGGTTCGTAGCAAAGCACCCTAACGACTCCACTACCGCTCCCAACTACACTACTGCACACACACAAATATGACGAAGATCCCCCGTGTATCTTCTTGGTTCTTTCGGTAAAGTCACGTAGAATGAAAATAATGGAAATAATAAAATAATAATTTCATGATTGGAAATAATAATAAAATAATAATTACTATTTTATTATTGGAAATAATAAAATAATAATTTTATTATTTCCCTTCTACGTGACTTTACCGACAGAACCAAGAAGATGAATCCCTGCAGTCACGAAAGCTTAAATCGAAAAATCCCCCGTGTAGCCTTAACAGAACTTCGGGGCAAGGAGCCGTCCATAAATGACGTCACGCACCTAAGGGGGGTGGGGGGGGGTCAGACATTTGTGACGATGTGTGACGAGGGGGAGGGGGGTTGATAAATGTGACGTCACATCAAAATGCGCAACTTTAAATAAAAATAGACAACACGTTCTACTGAATTAAATAGGCTTCTTAATAAATGTTTTCTCCTACAACATCAGAGTGCAGCGCCACATTAAATACGCACTACAATGACAATAGTTTAAAGCGATTTGAAGCATGTTTTATAAAAAAAAAAATAGGGGGGGGGGGCAGAGTTTTGTGACGTCATATTTGAGGGGGGGGTCTGACTTTTTGTGACGTCATGCGATGAGGTGGGGGGGGTCAAAAATCGTCAAAATCGCGTGACGTCATTTATGGACGGCCCCTGACAAAGACAAAGATCCCCCGTATAGCCTTATCATACTGTTGGGGCAAGTGCTGCTAGCGAGCACCTATGAAGGCCAGAACGGTACACGAGGGGGTGGGTGGCCAGCACCACGCCCGACCGCCTTTGTCTCCCCAGTGGCGATGCTTACACACCGCACCGGGTACTCATTTGAGTCTTAGTCGACCTAGGGGAGGCCCTGGACCGGTTTAAATAATCGTCACTGGCGTTGGCCGTGAGCGGGAATCGAACCCGGGTCGCCGGGTTCGTAGTGCAGCGCGCTAACCGCTGCACCACCGCTCCCCTGACACACAAACACGCACGCGCGCTGTTAATTGCAGCATCGTGGCTTCAGCGTGCGTCGTTAGCATCACTCGTCATTACGCAGCCGATCATTTCCCACCCAGTTCACCCCAACGGATCCCGCCTCACTTAGCGCTGCTAATTTACCCGCGACTCGAGCGAACGCCCGTGCGCCCTGCGATTGCCTTAACGAGGCGAGGAAGAGGTGGTGGGGGGTGAGGGTGAGGTTCACGTGTTTGTATTGTTGCTGCTGTTGATGTTGTTGTCGTTTCGTTTACATCGTAGGGGATAAAAGCGGTGAGCAAAAATGTTTTAGGAGTCGAATTAGGGCGTCGTCCATAAATGACGTCACGCGATTTGGGACGATTTTTGATCCCCCCCCCCCCCTTCGTCACACGACGTCACAAAAAGTCAGACCCCCCCTCCTAGAATATGACGTCACAAAGCTCTGCCCCCCCCCCCCCCCAAAAAAAAATGAAACATGCTTCAAATCGATTTAAAGCTTTCGTGACTGCAGGGATTCATCTTCTTGGTTCTTTCGGCAAAGTCACGTGGAAGGGAAGTAATAAAATAATAAATAAATAAAACAATAAAATAATTCTCACGACGTTTCGGCCACAACGCAAGCAGCCGTCCTCAGGTGAAAACCAGGTCTGTCGGGGAGACAGCGTCCGAAACGTCGTGAGAATTATTTTATTATGTTTTATTTTTATTATTTTATTACTTCCCTTCTACGTGACTTTACCGAAAGAACCAAGAAGATGCTTCAAATCGCTTTAAACTATTGTCATTGTAGTGCGTATTTAATGCGGCGCTGCACTCTGATGTTGTAGGAGGAAACATTTATTAAAAAGTCTATTTAATTAAGTAGAACGTGTTGTCTATATTCATTTAAAGTTGCGCATTTTTATGTGACGTCACATTTCTCAACCCCCCCCCCCCCCTCGTCACACATCGTCACAAATGTCTGACTACCCCCCCCCCCCCCTAGGGGCTTGACGTCATTTATAGACGGCCACTTATCGTTTCGTTTACATCGTAGGGGACAAAAGCGGTGTGCAAAAATTTCGGGAGTCCAATTCACGAGCCGAAGCACTGCCAAAGAGCCCGCGTGTGCGCGCGCCTGCCAACACTGTGTTTGTTTTAGCTGTCCAGCACGGCGAGAACTGGCTGAACGCGGTGGACGCGTTCACTTTCATGGTTTTATTTTGGTGATTTCGAAAAATGTATTGGTTTAGCCATGATAATTGGGTTTTTACCCTTCTATCTGGCAACAAAACTGACACCTTTTTTACAAGGAGTCATGTTTACATAGACCACAATACCTGCAGTCATAATGCAAACAAAAAACATAACTCTGATAATGTATGCACTGTCCTTGAAGTTGATTGGTCCACACCCGAGACAGCTTTCCTTAGAGCCTAGTCTCACATGGTGTTGGACCAGATGACGCCAAAAGGCGCCAACCCATGTGAGACTAGGCTCTAAGGAAAGCTGTCTCGGGTGTGGACCAATCAACTTCAAGGACAGTGCACATTATCAGAGTTATGTTTTTTGTTTGCATTATGACTGCAGGTATTGTGGTCTATGTAAACATGACTCCTTGTAAAAAAAGGTGTCAGTTTTGTTGCCAGATAGAAGGGTTAAAAAACAATTATCATATTTTTTACTAGCAAATGAGGTTCCAATGGTTTAGCCATGTTTGTTTGTTGTAGTACAGAGTTAGACTGATGGCCTTAATCTAAGTTGTCTTGTGGTTGTTGTTGTTGGTTGTTTGACTTGCATCCCACTGGTATTTTTGCACACAGCGTTGGTGTACGGTGTTTTTTTCTGTAATATTTTGCTGTCTTTTCTTGGATTTTCTGTTTGCACTCAGTCACATATTCACTTTAAGATGTTTTTTTTTTTCATGTTTTTGTTTTTTGTTTGTTGCGGTTGCACCCGATTCAAGAGCCGAATGGCTCACAGGACTACACCAAATGCATTAACTTGAACTTGAACAGCACCACGTCAGGCGAAAACAATTTCCCAATTAAGAATGTGAAGACGAGAGATGCGATGCGCGACGCACACGCGGCGAGGGGCGACGCCTCTGCGTTACTGTATCACTCCGCCCAGCTGCGCAGCTCAAGAAAGTAGTTCGTCGTCAACCGCTCAGAAACCGCGTTATAACGGGCAGTGTTGAGTCTACGGGCAGTGCGGAGTCTATGGGCAGTGTTGAGTCTATGGGCAGTGTTGAGTCTATGGTGCAGTGTTGAGTCTATGGGCAGTGTTGAGTCTATGGGCAATGTTGAGTCTATGAGCAGTGCTGACTCTAAGGGCAGTGCTGAGTCTAAGGACAGTGTTGAGTCTATAGGTAGTGTTGAGTCTATGGGCAGTGTTGAGTCTATGGGCAGTGCTGAGTCTAAAGGCAGTGCTGAGTCTAAGGACAGTGTTGAGTCTATGGGTAGTGTTGAGTCTATGGGCAGTGTTGAGTCTATCAGCAGTGTTGAGTCTACGGACATTGTTGAGTCAATGGGTAGTGTTGAGTCTATGGGCAGTGCTGAGTCTAAGGTCAGTGTTGAGTCTATGGGTAGTGTTGAGTCTATGGGCAGTGTTGAGTCTACGGACATTGTTGAGTCTATGGGCAGTGTTGAGTCTATGGGCAGTGCTGAGTCTATGGGCAGTGTTGAGTCTATGGGCAGTGTTGAATCTACGGGCAGTGCTGAGTCTATGGGCAGTGTTGAGTCTATGGGCAGTGTTGAGTCTATGGGTAGTGTTGAGTCTATGGGCAGTGTTGAGTCTATGGGTAGTGTTGAGTCTATGGGCAGTGTTGAGTCTATGGGTAGTGTTGAGTCTATGGGCAGTGTTGAGTCTATGGGTAGTGTTGAGTCTATGGGTACTGTTGAGTCTAAGGGCAGTGTTGAGTCTTTGGGCAGTGTTGAGTCTATGGGCAGTGTTGAGTCTACGGGCAGTGCTGAGTCTAAGGGCAGTGTTGAGCCTATGGGCAGTGTTGAGTCTATGGGTAGTGTTGAGTCTATGGGCAGTGTTGAGTCTATGGGTAGTGTTGAGTCTATGGGTAGTGTTGAGTCTATGGGCAGTGTTGAGTCTATGGGCAGGGTTGAGTCTATGGGTAGTGTTGAGTCTATGGACAGTGTTGGTCTATGGGCAGTGTTGAGTCTGTGGGCAGTGCTGAGTCTATGGGCAGTGTTAGTCTATGGGTAGTGTTGGTCTATGAGCAGTGTTGGTCTATGGGCAGTGTTGAGTCTATGGGTAGTGTTGGTCTATGAGCAGTGTTGAGTCTATGGGCAGTGTTAAGTCTATGGGCATTGTTGAGTCTATGGGTAGTGTTGGTCTATGAGCAGTGCTGAGTCTATGGGCAGTGTTGAGTCTGTGGGCAGTGCTGAGTCTATGGGCAGTGTTAGTCTATGGGTAGTGTTGGTCTATGAGCAGTGTTGAGTCTATGGGCAGTGTTGAGTCTATGGACAGTGTTGGTCTATGGGCAGTGTTGAGTCTATGGGTAGTGTTGGTCTATGAGCAGTGTTGAGTCTATGGGCAGTGTTGAGTCTATGGACAGTGTTGGTCTATGGGCAGTGTTGAGTCTATGGGCAGTGTTGAGTCTATGGGCAGTGTTGAGTCTATGGGCAGTGTTGAGTCTATGGGCAGTGTTGAGTCTATGGGCAGTGTTGAGTCTATGGGCAGTGTTGAGTCTATGGGCAGTGTTGGTCTATGAGCAGTGCTGAGTCTATGGGCATTAGAGAAGAGGTAAGGCTTCAAGTGAGGAGGTCAAATGGGGTGGGACAGCTTGATGAGCGCTCGAGAGATAAAATATTTAAGAGCGAGCCGCGACTCAGCGGCGATCGACTGACCCAGACCATGACAACGCACCAGGAGAGACGTCCACAGTCACAAGAGACGAGGCGGGAGACGAACTTACTCGCCCATGCACTCACTCACCCACTCACACACCCATCAACTCACCCACTCACTTACTCACCCATGCACTCACTCACCCACTCACACACCCATCAACTCACCCACTCACTTACTCACCCATGCACTCACTCACCCACTCATCCGCCCATCAACTCACCCACTCACTTACTCACCCATGCACTCACTCACCCACTCACACACCCATCAACTCACCCACTCACTTACTCGCCCATGCACTCACTCACCCACTCACACACCCATCAACTCACCCACTCACTTACTCACCCATGCACTCACTCACCCACCTACACACCCATCAACTAACCCACTCACTTACTCACCCATGCACTCACTCACCCACTCACCCATTCATCAACTCACCCACTCGCTCACCCATGCACTCACTCACCCACTCACACACCCAACAACTCACCCACTCACTAACTCACCCATGCACTCACTAACCCGCTCACACACCCATCAACTCACCCACTCACTCACTGACGCGTCCACTCACTCACCCACCACATGTGTCGTGACATTGAATGAGTCACTGTAGCGCGTGGCGCTGGGAGATCGGTAGACAATGGGATTGGGGGTAGCAGCGCGTTCTACCAGTTGGTCCTGTGGGCAAGGCACGGAGCCCTCTGGGGGGATCCAGAGGGCGGAGCCTGGGCAGGCTGGGGAGGATAGAAATTAACCCGTAAAAACAAAGTTTATGACTATAAATCCTTTATATGCGTGTTCAATGGGCCACAACCCAGCCCACATTGGTCTTTGAAACGGGCGGCTAGAGTCCTCTCGTCCTCTGGCTTGAGATGGCTGCCACCTATGGGTCAGATGATTGCCTGCCTCCATTAAGCAATTGGTAATTCAATAAAATAAAAAAATTAACCTAAAAAGTGTCAAATTTTGGAGAAAAAAAGTTCACGAAAAGAAATTGTCACGCACAACGAGTCTGTGTGCAAAATGTCAGCTCGATTGGATCACGGGAAGTGGGTTAAAAAAACGACCGAAAGATTTGCACGGTCGTAAGCGCGCAAGCAAGCAAGTGAACTTAATATAAAGGATTTAAAAAGGACGAGCTCTGACTCACAGTCGGGGCTGCTGCGATCTGAAGTGGAACTCTTCGTGATCTTATCCCTCTTCAAGCTGTGGGTCTGGCAGCGTGTTGGCTCTCCCGACCCAGTGGGTGGTTATCCCCTAAGGCTGCGAATTAGCACTCCACATATGTAAATGCATGGAATTGTGTGTCGCTGCAGCAGCATCATTATCATCATAATTGCGCAAATGAGAAAACACCGGGGCTTGTTATGCCACCCAGGAAGACTCGGAGATTCCCTGGCACGGCAGCAGCAGCAGTAGCTGCCTCGCTCAACCAAAAAGACGGTCCCGGGAAAATCCAGGACAGGTGGCAACCCTCGGCGAAAGCCTCATCATCCAGCAGTGGATTGACAACGGGCTGCAGACACAAAGACCAAGGCAAAAATCCCCCCGTGTAGCCTTAACAGACTGCAGGGGCAAGTGCTGTTAGCAAGCATCTTGAAGGCCGGCGCGGCACACGAGGGGGTGGGTGGCCAGCACCACGCCCGACCGCCTTTGTCTCCCCAGTGGCGATGTTTACACACCGCACACACATTTGAGACTGAGTCGACCTAGGGGAGGCCCAGGAACCGGTTGAGATAATCGTGTCTTGGCCGTGAGCGGGAATCGAACTCGGATCGCGAGGTTCGTAGCGCAGTGCGCTAACCGCTACACCGCCGCTCCCCACAGACACACACACATACACGCGCACACGCGACACACACACGCACACAGACACACACGCGCACAGACACACACACACACACAGACACACACAGACACACACACACAGACACACACAGACACACACACACAGACACACACGCGCACAAACACACACACACACAGACACACACACACAGACACACATACACGCGACACACACACAAACACACACGCGCACAGACACACACAGACAAACACACGCGCACAGACACACCGAAAAGTGTTAGCAGACTGGAGCGGGGGGAGGATACGAAGGATCAGGAGGAGGAGCGGAGGAAGAGAGAGAGGAGGAGGAAGTGGGGGGGGGGGGTGAGGAGGGGGGGGGAGGAGGAGGGGGGGAGGAGGAGGGGGAGAGGAGGAGGGGGGGAGGAGGAAGTGGGGGGGGTGAGGAGGGAGGGGGAGAAGGAGGGGGGTGAGAAGGAGGGGGGGAGGAGGAGGAGGGGGGTGGTGAGGAGGGGGTGTGAGGAGGGGGGGAGGAGGAGGGGGGGGAGGAGGAGGAGGGGGAGGAGGAGGAGGAAGTGGGGGGGGGTGAGGAGGGAGGGTGAGAAGGAGGGGGGGGGGAGGAGGAGGAGGGGGGGGTGAGGAGGAGGCGTGAGGAGGGGGGGTGAGGAGGGGGGGTTAGGAGGAGGGGGGAGGAGGAGGGGGGGAGGAGGAGGGGAGGGAGGAGGAGGGGGAGTGAGGAGGGGGGGTAAGGAGGGGTGGTGAGGAGGGGTGGTGAGGAGGGGTGGTGAGGAGGGGGGTGAGGAGGGGGATGAAGAGGAGGAGGAGGAAAGGGGGGGGGATAAGGAGGAGGGTGAAGTCCCGGATGAGGGGTGGGGAGGACGAATGAGAGGATGATGAGTTTGGTGTCGGGGCGAGTTTGGAGGAGGTGAGTCCGGGCATTGGGATTCGCTCCCGTGGCCAAGAGAACCCGCAGCTGATGTCCGATCGGTGCGTGCGCGCCTCTTGCGCCGTCGTGGACGAGGCCGCTGGCGGTCGTTGGAGTTGTATCCCCTCTTCTCCTCCTCCACGTGACACCCCGCACCCCGCACCAGAGGGCTGGTCACGCAGCCACAGCGCTGCCCGACGTCATTTAGACGTTTGTCGCGAAGCGTTAACCCGGCACCGCGCCCACGTCGCGTGAGATGCGAGCGTGAGGACGAGAAGGGAAATGTAGTGCAGGTGCGACACGTGTGTGTGTGTCTGTGTGTGTGTGTGTGTAGGTGTGTGTGTGTGTCTGTGTGTGTGTGTCTGTGTGTGTGTCTATGTGTGTGTGTGCGACACGTGGGTTGTGTGTCTGTGTGTGTGTGTTTATGTGTGTGTGTGTCTATGTGTGTGTCTGTGTGTGTGTGCGACACGTGTGTGTGTCTGTGTGTGTGTGCGACACGTGTGTGTGTCTGTGTGTGTGTGTGTCTATGTATGTAGGGAGCGGTAGTGTAGTGGTTTAGCGCGCTGCGCTACGAACCCGGCGACCCAGTTCCATTCCCGCTCACGGCCAACACCAGTGACAATAATCCGATCCGGTCCTGGGCCTCCCTAGGTCGACTCAGCCTCAAACGCTATACGGGGTTCGGGGGGGGGCCGACCTTTATCTTCATGCGTGCAGCACTTGCCCTCTTAGAGTCAATTAAATGCTACACGGGGCATCTTTGTCTTTCCGCGTGCCGATGTGCGCACGTGCAAAGCGGCGTCACAGCATTTTTTTTATTTTTTTGATTGTCCACTAAGGGGTAGGTGTGTGTGTGTCGGGGGGGTGGGTTATCGGTAAATTAGGGCGAGAGCCTCGAGTGAATGCCTCTCCTGGGTTGGCGAGGGAAAACTCCCGCGGGCAGTAAATCTTCGAACGAGTTCCCCTTAATGGAATTAGGGCGATGAACGCGCGTAAAACACGACGAGACGTCGCTTCCGAACACACGCGAACTGGGACCGACTCCAAAGCTCCAGCCACAGCGGTGCGTCGGTAACCTCGTCGTTCGTGTGTGTGTGTGTGTCTGTGTGGTGTTTGTGTGTGTGTCTGTATGTGTGTGTTTGTGTGTGTGTGTTTTGTGTGTCTGTGTGGTTTGTGTGTGTCTGTGTGTCTGAGTGTGTCTGTGTGTGTGTCTATCTGTGTGTGTGTGTCTGTGTGTGTTGTGTTTGTGTGTGTGTGTCTCTGTCTGTGTGTGTGTCTCTGTCTGTGTGTGTGTGTCACTGTGTGTCTGTCTGTGTGTGTCACTGTGTGTCTGTGTGTGTGTGTCTGTATGTGTGTGTCTGTGTGTGTGTCTGTGTGTGTGTGTCTGTGTGTGTCTGTGTGTGTCTGTCTGTGTGTGTTTGTGTGTGCTGTGTCTGTGTGCGTGTCTGTGTGTGTGTGTCTGTCCTTGACACCAGGACCTACCGTGGAGCTGATCTGTCCTCTGACCATCGACTAGTCATCTGTAAGATGCGCCTGCCTTTCTTCCACTCCGGTGGTGGGTGTACACCCAGGATCCCATTCCAACCAAAAGTGGCCTGGTTTCAGTTAGCTGATGAAAGTTGCAAGCGAGAATTTCATCATCGCTTGCAGCTGGGGTTGGCATCGTCCCCCACTCCACTGATGTCGAGGGTAAATGGGCGAGGTTTAAGACTGTGACTCATGCAGCTGCAATGGCTGCTTTGGGTACGCGGTCCAGACCTCCCCAGAAACCCTGGCTGACAGAGGAGGTGTTTCAGGTTAATTGAGAAAAGCGACAGGCCCACTCTCATCGCCTACAGCATCCCACGTCAGAGAATGAGGAGGTTTACCGCAGCCTTCGCTCGGAAGTTCGGAGAGCCGTAAGGCGTTGTAAGGATGGGTGGTGGTCGCGGGTTGCTGAGGAGATGGAGTCTGCCTCAGTGGCCCGTGATCACAAATCACTATTTAACTCCATCAAAAAAGTAACCTGCAGCGCCACACCTATTACCATCATTAGAGGAAAAAAACGGTGATCCAATCTCCGACCCCCAGGAACAGGTTTTGCAGATTTTCTGAGCATTTCTGTGAGGTCCTGGGGGAGGGAAATTCTCTCAGCCAGGAAAACATCATGGCACAAAGTGGGGATAACCCTGCTGAGGCTGCGGTGCCTCAAATATTGGAAGAGGTCACCCCCTGTGAGTGGCTGGCTGAGGTTCCAGCTGTTGAGGAAGTACTGAGGGCGATCCGGAGTCTGAGACCAGGGAAGGCACCGGGCAGAGATGATCTCCCAAGCGAAATGCTGAGGGAGGGTGGCGTTTGTGCACAGACTGCCCTATATGACATCATAACAACAGTCTGGACCACTGGACGGGTTCCGCAGGACTGGAAGGATGCCCTGGTGGTCCCCCTCTTTAAGAAGGGGGACCGCACAGACTGTAACAACTACAGGGGCATCTCACTCCTCAGTGTGCCGGGTAAGGTCCTGGCAAGGATTATTCAACATCGCCTTGCTAGGCACGCTGAGGAGGGGCTTGCGGAGCCCCAATGCGGTTTCAGGAAAGGGCGGTCCTGCACAGATGCCATATTTTCTGTCCGTCTGCTACAGCAGAGGTGTAGGGAATTCCAAAAAGACCTACATCTCTGCTTTATTGACCTGGTCAAGGCCTATGATACCATCAGTAGGACTGGACTCTGGGTTGTTCTTCGTGCTTTCGGAGTCCCTGACCCTCTGCTCACGATCATTAAGGACCTTCATGATGGTGAGCGGGCCCGGGTAAAACTACGTGGCCGGGAGTCGGAGCCTTTCCCTGTACACCTTGGGGTGCGACAGGGATGTCCTCTGGCTCCCACATTATTTAACATCTATTTTGACCGCGTAGTTCGTGAAGCCTTCAATAGCTGTACCGGGGGGAATTTCCGTTTGGTACAGATATAATGGGAGGCTGATCGACGCCCGGGTGCGATCAAGGGATGGCTCCCTATTGGTCAACCACGTTATGTATGCCGATGATTTGGTAATAGCTGCTCATTCAGAAGAGGAGTTGGAGGCGCTGCTGCTGAGACTGGAGCGTGCCACTAAGAGGTGGGGCCTTACCATCAGCCCCACCAAAAACCAAGCACCTGCCTGGGTATTTTGTACCATCGGACACTCCACCCCACAACTCCCAATTGGTGATGGGGCAGTTGTGGAGAGAGTGGAGAGTTTCCCATACCTGGGCAGTGTGCTTATGACCGGCTCCAGTCTATCAGCAGAGGTCTCACTCCGAATCAGTCGAGCGGCAATATCTTTTCATCGGTTGCGTAACGCTGTGTGGAAGCTACCTGGTCTGTCGCTCCGCACGAAGCTTCAGGTCTTCTCGGCCACGGTCATTCCCTCCCTTCTCTACGCTTGCGAGACGTGGACCCCCCTGGTGGAGCATCTTCGCCGGTTGGAAACATTTAGGCTGGCCTGCCTACGATCCATCCTGGGTTTAACCAGGCTGGATTGTGTGAGGAGCTCACAAATCCTTGAAAGATCTGGGCAAAGTCCCATCAGTGAGCTCCTCCGGCAGGCAAGGCTGCGTTGGCTGGGTCATGTAGCCCGCATGCCCAGCCACCGCATGCCTAAACAGCTTTTGTTCGGCCGGATCGAGGGGGCTAGACGGGCGCGGCACGGGCTGGAGAAGAGATGGAGTGATGTGGTACAGGAGGACGTGGAGCTGAGTGGACTTGCCGATGACTGGTACCAGCGGTGTCAAGATCGGCCTCAGTGGAGGAGGCTCGTGAAGGACGTACTGGGCAGTTGGAGGCAGTCGCCCTCCAACAACAACGGAGGGCGGAGGAGCGACGCTCACAACAACGAGCGGAGCGCCGGGTGGCTAAAGCACAGCAAGTTGGCACAGTAGGGGGCACAGGTGGTGCATCAGCCAGTCATCTCGGTCATCTCGGTCAGTCGACCAGTGGCACCTGGTCTGCCCCGTGACCTCCTGCCAGCGGGCTTTCGACACTTCACGTGGCCTCAAGGTGCACTTGGCCTGGCACAAGCATCGTGGTGACGTCACCGCACTTAGTGGCGAATGGCGGTTGTGTTGTGTTGTTGTGTCTGTGTGTTGTCTGTGTGTGTGTGTGTCTTGTGTGAGTGTGTGTGTGTATGTGGTCTGTGTGTGGTCTGTATGGTTTTAGGTCTATCTGGTTGTGTCTGTGTGGTGTGTCTGTGTGTCTGTGTGTGTCTGTGTGGTGTGGTCTGTGTGTGTGTGTGTGTCTGTGTGTGTCTGTCTGTGTGTGTCTGTGTGTGTCTCTGTGTGTGTGTGTCTCTGTGTGTATGTGTGCGATTATCTGAATCCAAGGCCGTAGCCATGGAGTTCTCCCGCTAACAGCACTTGCCCCTACAGTCTGTTAAGGTATACGGGGGATCTTTGTCTTTGGTCTGTTTGTGTGTGCCATAGGTGGGGAGCGGGTGGTGTAGCGGTTAGCGCTCCGCTGCGCTATGAACCCCGGCGAACCCGGGTTCGATTCCCGTCTCACGGCCAAACCAGTGACGATATCTGAACGGTCGTTGATCTTCCCCTAGGTCGACTCAGCCTCAAATGAGTACCTGGTGCGTTGTGTAAACATCGCCACTGGGGAGACAAAGGCGGTCGGGCGTGGTGCTGGCCACTCACCCCCTCGTAAAACACTTTCCGGCCCTCATAGGTGCTCGCTAACAGCACTTGCCCCTACAGTCTGTCAAGGCTATACAGGGGTCCTTTGACTTTGTTGCCATAGGTGCATAGGTTTGGAGCAGTAAAGGGGTCACAGCTGGTGCATCTGCCGGTCACCTCGGCCAGTCGAGCCACAGCACCCGGGCTTCTGTCCCGTGACCTCCTGCCGTCAACGAGGCCTTCGACACATCACGTGGCCTCAAAACGCACGTGGCCTGGCACAGCCGGCCGTGGTGACGTCACCGCCACACGGTGGCGAATGGCTGCTGTTGGCATTGGCACTCGCTAACAGCACTTGCCTCCAGCAGTCTGTTGACGCGATGCGGGGGAGCTTTGTCTGTGTTTCGATTTAAAGTTTTCGTGACTGCAGGGATTCATCTTCTTGGTTCTTTCGGTAAAGTCACGTAAAAGGGAAATAATAAAATAATAAAAATGGTGAGAATTATTTTATTTTATATTCTTTTATATTATATTATTTTATTATGTTTTATTTTTTATATTTTTTATAATTTTATTATTTTATTTCTTCCCTTCTACGTGACTTTACCGAAAGAACCAAGAAGATGACTTTGTGTGTCGGAGAGATGCGGTGGTGGAGCCCTGATTTCGATTCCCGCTCTCGGCCAACACTGGTGACAATTATCTTGAATCCAAGGCTGTAGCCATGGAGTCAACATTGTGGGGGACCAAATCTTCCAGGGGGTCTGGGGGTCCCCCCCCCCTCCCAGAATTTTTTTTTAATTTGAAAACGAATTTCCTGCCTAAAATATATATAAATTCACTAACACATTTGGACTTATTTTTTATTTTTAACAATGTCTAGTAGTGTATTGTATTACATTGCTCTGTTTTTTTCTTTTTTACATTTTCTTGTATCATTGTATGTAATGGCATATATTATGGATTTATAAAGTACAACCATAATCACAATCATATAAAGAGAAATCGATTTTATAGCAATTTATTGGAGGGGGGGACATTTTGAGCATATTTGAATATTGGGGGGGGGGGGGTGATGTGCACCCCCTAATATATATTATAAATACGGCCTTGTGTGAATCGGTCACGGGCCTCCCGTAGGTCGACTCGGCCTCAAATTAGTATCTGGTGCAGAGTGTCAACATCGCCACTGGGGAGACAAAGGCGGCCGGGCGTGGTGCTGGCCACCCACCCCCTGGCGTGCCGCGCCAACCTTCATAGGCGCTCGCTAACAGCACTTGCCCCGACAGTCTTTGTGGACTATACGGGGGATCTTTGTCTTTGTCTTTGTCTGTGTGTGTGTGCCATAGGTGGAGAGCGGTGGAGAGCTGTGGGGAGCGGGTGGTGCAGCGGTTAGCGCTACGCTGCGCTATGAACCCGGCGACCCGGGTTCGATTCCCGCTCACGGCCAACACCAGTGACGATTACTGAACCGGGCAAGGATCTTCCCCTAGGTCGACTCAGCCTCAAATGAGTACCTGGTGCGGAGTGTAAACATCGCCACTGGGGAGACAAAGGCTGGCCGGGCGCGGTGCTGGCCACCCACCCCCGTGTGCCGCGCCAACCTTCATAGGCGCTCGCTAACAGCACTTGCCCCGGACAGTCTTTGTGGACTATACGGGAGAGGGTGGCATCTTTGTTTTTCCCCAGACTGACCTCAACTTCACCTCGCCTCCGTGCTTGTTGACTCAAACGTTGGGCCCGTTCCGGACGGCAGCTCGCCCGAAAGCCGAGCAAAATCTCCTCTGCGCTGCGAGATTTTCAACGCCGCTGCAAAACTGCCGTGCCCCTCAACTCCACTCACTCAGTGAGCGGTGCCGGCGATGTTGACCACCCCCTACCCCCCCAACATGAATACCGTTTCCCGTCTCATAGGTTTGCTGCTAAGAGCTATACGGGGATCTTTGTCTTGGGTGGTTGTCAGCTGGCAGGCTGCTTTGTGACAGTGCTGCGGAGCAAGCCTTGGGCGGGCGGGGGCGGGGTCGATGATCACCCACCAAGGCGCGTGGGGGGGGGGGCCGGGGGGGGACCTCTGTGCTCGGTTGAGATCAGCGCAAAGCCACATCGCCCTGTTCCGTCTTAAATAATTTACTCGGGGACACGGGCAAGGAGGAGATCAAAGTGAGAAAGTCCAGGAGTCATGGAGAGGAATCGAGGGGGGGGGGTGGTAGGGGGGATTGAATTTGGAGGTGGGTGGAACATCCATGAGACACCCATGAGAACACCAATGAGTATCCATGAGTTTCATCCATGAGACATCAATGAGACATCCATGAGACATCCACGACTCCACCACCGTTCCCCCCACAACACAACCACGGGACCTCTCTTACCTTACCCATGAGCGTCTCGGTCACATCTACTGTCTCGCCCGGACGATGGCCGTACAGCAAGTTGATTGAGTGTTACCCCCCCCCCCCCCACCATCCCCCCCTCCCTCGGATGGCGGTGGAGTTTCACTCCGGTTGCTCCAGTTTCCACCCTCTATCCCGCACCCACATGGGATAAACAACTCCCCGATGGAGTTCGGTTTCAACCCTCCCGATACGCAGAGGACCCACAGATCTTGGGCAATTGTTAGCGTCGTTTTTCCGGCTGCCCGCACCGCTTGTCTGCGGCTTTCCCACGGCTCTGAATCAATTCTCCCCAATCTCCCTTTCAGAAGTGCCCGTACACCGCGCTCGTTAC
>NC_083834.1:5369163-5384508 GCF_015708825.2 Lethenteron reissneri
GCGCTGCACTCTGATGTTGTAGGAGTGTTGTTATAACAATTAGTGTTGTTATAACAATTCTATTTTTCGATTTAAAGCTTTCGTGACTGCAGGGATTCATCTTCTTGTTCTTTCGGTAAAGTCACGTAGAAGGGAAGTAATAAAATAATTAAAATAAAACATCATACAATAATTCTCACGACGTTTCGGCCACAACGAAACGTCGTGAGAATTATTTTATTATGTTTTTTATTATTTTATTACTTCCCTTCTACGTGACTTTACCGAAAGACCAAGAGGATGAATTCTATATTTATTTAAAGTTGTGCATTTTGATGTGACGTCACATTTCTCAACCCCCCCCCCCCCCCTCGTCACACATCGTCACAAATGTCTGACGCCACCAGCCCCCCCTAGGTGCGTGACGTCATTTATGAACGGCCCCAATGCTTCACGCACAACGCTGGCGGGATGGTCTCGAGTCAGGGGCCATCCATTTAGTACGGAACGCAAAAACAAATCTGTCAAAAACTTGAGCCCTCTGCACGCTCCCTGTACACCCGCCCCCACCCCCGCTATTTAATCCACGCAGAAACGATCAAGGATTAATACTATTCACGTGTTTAAGCAAGCAAACCGTCCACCGCCGGACTATCTAACTCATGTGAAGGCAAACGTAGACACATTATTGTCGAGCCTTCCCCCCCCAACCGTTTCCTAAGCGTACGCACATTTTCTTGGTTTTTTCGGTAAAGTCACGTAGAAGGGAAATAATAAAATAATAAAAATAAAACATAATAAAAGTACTTTTTTATTTTTTTTATTTCATTATTTCCCTTCTACGTGACTTTACCGAAAGAACCAAGAAGATGAATCCCTGCAGTCACGAAAGCTTTACATCGAAATTTCGTACGCACATTTTCAGTAGACCGCCCCATACGCAAGCGTTACGCGTTTGGGTTAACCCTCCCCTCCCCCCTCCATGCGTACAGACTCAATGGATGGCCCCTTAGCCCACGAGCGCTGGGAGAGAGAGGGTCGGGGGTTAAAGCCCCCCAAGTTTTACCCCAATGACCCACCCACCGCAATTGCCACAACCAAACCCGCGCGTGACCTTGTGGGTTGAACCCGTTCGCACGGCTGAAGCTGGTAGCGCAGAGGCGATGGTGGAGAGGGGGGGGGTAGAGAGAGACTTTTTGTGACTTTTAAAAAACAACTTTTATTGCCGCCAGCAGCAACAGCACTGGAGGCGATCACGATGGGAAATACACAAAGTCACTAGCTAACAAATAACAACACACACACAATAAACAACACAAACGCCTTTTGGCGTCTTCTGGTCCAACACCAATGGAGACTAGGCTCTAAGAAAAGCTGTCTCGGGTGTGGACCAATCAACTTCAAGGACAGTGCATATCATTATCATCATCAGAGTTATTATTTGGTTCTTTCGGTTAAGTCACGTCTAAAGATAAAATAATAAATTAAATAATAGCATATTACGACGTTTCGATTGCAACACAAGCAATCATCATCAGGTGAAATAGCGACATAGAATCTAACCAGAAAACTATAGACAGACATATAAGCAGACAGATATCACCAAGATACATAGAGAGAGCAACACAGGTAACAGAGAGGGGTGATCGTCTCTGTGGGGTGGCCTTAAATAGACAGAGTTGTTTCTTTTTGTTTGCATTTTGACTGCTTGCGTTGTGGTTATTGCAAACATGATGCCTTGTATAAAGGTGTCAGTTTTTGTACCAGTTTAAAGGGTAAAAACCTACTACTATATTTTGCCACTGGTAAAGGAGATGTCTCAGAGTGTAAATGCTTTCCCCGAACACGAAACTGTTTACGTGGTGGTGGTGGTCATCGCGCACGCCACGCCGACGAACGAGAGAGAAGGGGGGGAGGGTGGGCATCGTTTTAACTGCCGCCCCCGGAGATCGAATAGAAGCGGCGATTCTCTGGATTGCAAGTCCAGTTGGCGCTGCTGCCGCTGCTGCTGCTGCTGCTTGCTGCCCACTACCCCACGTGTCAACTCGCTCCAAGCCCCGAAACGTCGTACTCCCCGCCGTTTAACCGGCAACAACAACGCAGTGGCGCGAGTGGAGCGGTGGCGCAGCGGTTAGCGCACCGAACCCGTGGGGCAGTCCCATTCGGCCTCTCTCCCCCGCGGTCAAAAATCGGCGTGCACGCTTCGTCAGCTGACGAATGCAGCAGCAGCAGCAGAAGCTTCTATTCTCAACTGGCCGTGGCGGGCGGAGCGGTGGCGCCGCGGTTAGCAGCGCAGCGCCGATCGCTGCCAACGCCGGTGACGAATAATTGAGGCGGTCTACCTCCGAGGTCAACTCGGACTTAAATGAGTACCTGGACCGGTGTGTATGTGTCGGCACTGGGGAGACAAAGGCGGTCGGGGGGAGGGGTGGTGCTGGCCACCCCCTTCCGCTCCCTCCCTCCCCAATGTCATGTTCCGTGCTAAGGGGCCGTCCATAAATGACGTCACGCACCTGGGGGGGGGGGGGTGGTCAGGCATTTGTGACGATGTGTGACGAGGGGAGGGGAGTTTGAGAAATGTGACGTCATATCAAAATGCATAACTTTAATTGAATATATAATTGTTTCGATTTAAAGCTTTCGTGACTGCAGGGATTCATCTTCTTGGTTCTTTCGGTAAAGTCACGTAGAATGGAAATAATAAAAAAAAATTAAAATAAAACATAATAAAATAATATTGTATTATGTTTTCTTTTTATTATTTTATTATTTCCATTCTACGTGACTTTACCGAAAGAACCAAGAAAATATAGAATTGTTATAACAACACTAATTGTTATAACAACACTCCTACAACATCAGAGTGCAGCGCCACATTAACTTTTTTTTTGGGGGGGGGGCGGGGGCAGAGCTTTGTGACGTCATATTTGAGGGGGGGGGGTCTGACTTTTTGTGACGCCGTGTGACGAGGGGGGGGGGGGGGGTCAAAAATCGTCCAAAATCGCGTGACGTCTTTTATGGACGGCCCCTTACCTGAATAGGTGCTCGCTAGGAGCACTTGACCCCACAGACTTAAGTTCAATTCCATGGCCACGGCTCACATCAGCTCGGGCTGATCCAACTCCCCTACCCTTCGCCAACCCGCACTGACCAAAAATGGTGAAGTATGGTCAATCAGCTCCCCTCCTCTTCCCCTCGCACCGACGCGGCTTGCGAAGGCAGCAGCACGCAGCTCTGAATTAACAAAGATGTCTGTGAATGTGTCCACTACTTAATCATTCTTATACTCTTAGGTTTTTTTTTCGGTAAAGTCACGTAGGTAAAAAAATGAAATGAAATTAATAAAATAAATAATAAAAATCACGACGTTTCGGAGGCAACACAAGTCTCCGTCATCAGGTGGGACCGTCACATCCAGATTTGCTGCATCAAGTGACGTCACTTGATACGGAGACTTGTGTTGCCTCCGAAACGTCGTGATTTTTATCATTTTATTTTTATTAATTTTAATTTCATTTTTTTACCTACGTGACTTTACCGAAAAAAAAAAAACTAAGAGTATGAATCATTGCAGTCACGAAAGCTTCAAATCTAGAATCATTATTATCACTGTTACATGTTAATTTTTTTAATATTAAGATACACCAACGTAACTTAAAATAATAACAGCCCTAGATTTGAAGCTTTCGTGACTGCAAGGATTCATATTGTTAGGTTTTTTCGGTAAAGTCACGTAGGTAAAAAATTAAAATTAATAAAAGTAAAATAAAAATAGAATAAAAATCACGACGTTTCGGAGGCAACACAAGCTTCCGTCTTCAGGTGGAACCGTCACAGCACGATAGCTGTATCAAGTGAGAGAAATATATATACATGGACTGTTTTCTTGGAATTTCTCTCACTTGATACAGCTATCGTGCTGTGACGGTTCCACCTGAAGACGGAAGCTTGTGTTGCCTCCGAAACGTCGTGATTTTTATTTTCTTTTTCTTTTTCTTTTATTAATTTTATTTTTTTGCCTACGTGACTTTACCGAAAAACCTAAGAATCGTAACAGCCCATTAAATGAGCCACTCACTCGGATTTCTTACGAATCAATTGTGAGGGGGTTCTTTGTGCTGTTGTGTTTCTTCCCTTCTCTGCAGCCGCAATTAAAGGGGTCACATTGTGAATGAGCTAATTGAATGAATGAGTAAAATGTCAGATCCGTTTTGCCCGTGTGTTTTCAACTTAAACGAAGACACAAACTCACGAGAACAATTTCGCGTGTTTAGTATTGTTACATTTCGGGGGCCTTTGATGTCAGCTGCGAATCAGCCACGCAGCACACCACATCCACGACATATCGGGCGACTGCCAGTCAACCAGCTAAATGGTGAAACGAAAATGGTTAAATAGTTAATAACAAGTATAACCCGTAAAAACAAAGTTTTTCACTATAAATCCTTTATATGCGTGGCGGCTAGAGTCCTCTCGTCCTCTGGCTTTAGATGGCTGCCACCTATGGGTCAGATGATTGCATGGCACCATTAAGCAATTGGTAATTAAACATAATATTTTTGTCCTAAAAAGTGTAAAATTTTTGAAATTTTTTTTCACGAACATTAATTGTCACGCACAACGAGTCTGTGTGGAAAATGTCAGCTCGATTGGATCACAGGAAGTGGGTTTAAAAACAATCGAAAGATTTGCACGGTCGTAAGCAAGCAAGCAAGCGAACTTAATATAAAGGATTTAAAAATTACACTCTCTTTGTGTGTATTGAGTTACATGTCTATATTTGCGTATTTACATAGCCTCGAAATGTGACTAATTCGCAAGATGCTGTACGGAAACGGTGGGAAAATGTTTGGTGGACAGATCTCTATGGGAGGCTGTGGGTCTCTGTGTGAGTCTACAGGTCCTTGTGTAGGGAGTATCTTTGTCGAGTTTCTTTCGCACCGCACATAGCCAACCGTGCTAAACGGAGGTAAGGGGAACGACCTCTGCGGGTCTCTGTCTGAGAACATCACCACAAAGACAAAGATCCCCTGCATAGCCTTAACATGCGGTTGGGGCAAGTGCTGTTAGCGAGCACCTATGAAGGCCGGCACGGTACACGAGGGGGTGTGTGGCCAGCATCACGCCCGGCCCCCTTTGTCTCCCCAGTGGCGATGTTTACACACCAGGTACTCATTTGAGGCTGAGTTGACCTAAGAGAGTTCCATTACCGGTTCAGATAATCGTCGCTGTCGTTGACCGTGAGCGGGCATTGAATTCGGGTCGCCAGGTTCGTAGCGCAGCACGCTAACCGCTACACTACCATCACCGCCACAAACACCACCACAACCACCATTACCACTACAACCACCACCACAGCCACCACCACCACAACCACCGTCTGGCTTGAGGTCTTCTCGTCCCCTTGGTCGACACCTCTGCGCGCCACTCCAATGTCGGTCTCGGTGACTTGGCCTACTCCTCCACTACCCTGCACACCACGCGTCCCACCCATCACCACCCCATCCTCCTCCTCCTCCCTGCAAACCACGCGTCCCACCCATCCCCACCCCATCCTCCTCCCTGCAAACCACGCGTCCCACCCATCCCCACCCAATCCTCCTCCTCCTCCCTGCAAACCACGCGTCCCACCCATCACCACCCCATCCTCCTCCCTGCAAACCACGCGTCCCACCCATCCCCACCCAATCCTCCTCCTCCTCCCTGCAAACCACGCGTCCCACCCATCACCACCCCATCCTCCTCCTGCTCCCTACACACCACTCGTCCCACCCATCACCACCCCCTCCTCCTCCTCCTCCCTGCAAACCACGCGTCCCACCCATCACCACCCCATCCTCCTCCCTGCAAACCACGCGTCCCACCCATCACCACCCCATCCTCCTCCTCCTCCTCCCTGCAAACCACGCGTCCCACCCATCACCACCCCATCCTCCTCCCTGCAAACCACGCGTCCCACCCATCCCCACCCAATCCTCCTCCTCCTCCCTGCAAACCACGCGTCCCACCCATCACCACCCCATTTTCCTCCTCCTCCCTGCAAACCACGCGTCCCACCCATCACCACCCCATCCTCCTCCCTATACACCACGTGTCCCACCCATCCTCCTCCTCCTCCTCCCAGCAAACCACGTGTCCCACCCATCACCACCCCATCCTCCTTGCACACCACGTGTCCCACCCATCACTACCCCACTCCTCCTCCTCCCCGCACACCACGTGTCTCAACCATCACCACCCCATCCTCCTTGCACACCACATGTCCCACCCATCACTACCCCATCCTCCTCCTCCTTCCCGCACACCACGTGTCTCAACCATCACCACCCCATCCTCCTCCTGCAAACCACGCGTCCCACCCATCACCACCCCATCCTCCTCCCTGCACACCACGTGTCTCAACCACACCCACTGTGCTTTCCTACCACGTACTATTGAACAAAAGGGCTGTTCAGGTGCACATGGAAGGTATGTTATTATGAACGTTATTGATGGCAGAGAAAGTAGTCGTTATAATAATAGGCCTCACTGAGTCTCAAGATTCGATGTCAGGAGAGACCTGCTACATTGCGATGTTGGGCCATGCATTCAATTGCTAGGAAACAAGAGATCAAGGGGGCATGTGGGTGACACTCGAAACTCCGCACAGATGGATACAGTAATCCATTGCGGCAGTGGGGGATCCTTCAGACACCTTGCAGCCCAATCGTACAGCACCTGGCAAGCATGTACACGTGTACACCAATGCTGTTCAAGCGATGATGTGTTTATACGTGTGTGTGTGTGGTACGTGAGTATGGTACATGTGGTGTGTGTAGTGCGTGTGTATGGTTCATATGTGTGTCGAATGTGTGTATGGTACATGTGTGTGTATGGTACATGTGTGTGTGTTAGTGCGTGTGTATGGTTCATATGTGTGTGGTCGAATGTGTGTATGGTACATGTGTGTTTGTGGACGTGTTTATGGTACATGGTGGTGTAATGTACCTGTTTATTGTACATGTGTGTGTGTGGTACGTGTAGTATGGTACATATGTGTATGTGGATGTGTGTGTGGTACATGCGTGTGTTTGGTACATGTGTTGTGGTGTAGGTGCTGCGGTGTGTGGTAAGTACGTGTGTGTGGTACGCGTGTGTGGTATGTGGTACCCGTGCACACGGGTGTACGCGTATGTGCGTGATACATCTGTGCATGTGCGTGTATACGTGTGTGCAGACCGATTTAGACCACCGGGAGCTGCATGTGAAGGAACACAACACGGAAGGCCCTGCAATGCGGGCACACCGGCCAGGGACCTGGTCCTCCACGTGCCTGCACACTTGTTGGCCTTCTCGGCCCTTCTTAACTGCTGGGAACTTCGCGCTGCACGGCCATGCCCCACGTCCTGCGAATAGGTACTGACGCTCGCGTTCGACTCCTGCCCAGGTGTGTGTTGGTGTGTTGGGTGTTTCGTCTTAGTGGGGAGCGGTGGTGTAGCGGTTAGCGCGCTGCGCTATGAACCCGGCGACACGGGTTCGACTCCCGTTCACCTGCCAACACCAGTGCGATTATCTGAACCGGTCCCGGGCATCCCCTAGGTCGACTCAGACTTCAAATGAATACCTGGTGCTGTGTGTAAACATTGCCACTAGGGAGACAAAAGGCGGTCGGGCGTGGTGCTGGCCACCCACCCCCTCGTGTACCGTTCCGGCCTTCATAGGTGCTCGCAAACAGCACTTGCCCCTACAGTCTGTTAATGCTATACAGGGGATCTTTGTCTTTATCTTTGTCTTGTGTGGGGTAGTGTAGTGTATGGACGGAGGCTCGTAAAGGATGCCGCTGCCACTGGGCAATTGGAGGCAGTCGCCCTCCAGCAACAACGGAGGGCAGAGGAGCGACGCTCACAACAACGAGCGGAGCGCCGGGTGGATAAAACACAGCGAGTTTTCACAGTCGGGTGTACAGGGTGGTGCATCCAGCATCTAGCGGTCATCTAGCAGTCAGACGACCCATGGCCCGAGACCTTCCGTAAGCGAGCCTTCGACGCTTCACGTGGCCTCAAAGTGCACCTAGCCTGGCACAGGCCCCATGGCGACGTCACGGGCACTTCGTGGCGAATGGTGGCTGTGTTGGTATTGGTAGAATGCGGGGGTGAGCGCTCCTCAGTGCATTATGCAACACCAGTGACGATTATGTGAACCGGCTCTGGGCCTCCCCTAGTGGACTCAGCCTCAAATGGATACCTGGTGTGGTGTGTAAACATCGCCGCTTGGGAGACAAAAGCGGTCGGGGGCGTGGTGCTGGCCACCCACCCTCTCGTGTGCCGTGCCGGCCTTCATAGGTTGCTCGCTAGCACACTTGCCCCAAACGGTATGTTGAAGGCTATACGGGGGATCTTTGCCTTGTGTTATTGTGTCGGTGCTTTTGTTTGTAACGTTTAGACCCCGGTGCCTCTACTGGCATCTGTAAAAAAAGGTTAAAGAAGAGCTTCATAGCTCATCGGATTCCTCCTCCATATATATGACTATGTATCTGATGATTGCGAGTGAGCGTGGAGAGTGTGTGGTCAGTGCTGCATGACCGTACACCGTTGGTGTACGGTGATTTTTCTGCAATATTTGCTTTTCTTGGATTTTCTGTTTGCACACAGTCACTTTACGATATTTTCTTGTTCATAGGTGTTTTGTTCGTTGCGGTTGCACCCGATTCAAGAGCCGAATGGCTCACAGGCTATACCTATACATGAACTTTGAACTTTGAATAGGTGTTCCATGGCAGCTGCTAACGGGGCCTTACTTGTTAACATAAAACGAATATTGAGTTTAGTTTCTACATTTACGCTTCGATTCTATTCGTGCGTACGGCAATGCGGTTCAGGGGGCTAAATTCAAATGTCTGATACTGCTGCTGCTGCATGTGCTGCTGGCCACGAGACAGATGGTTCATGGAGTTGCGCTGTCCGAACTCGTAGTGCAAGCACCCTAACCACTGCACCACCGCTCGCCTCACATACCTCATAGACACAGACAAAGATCCCCCATCACTTCAACAGACCGTTGGGGCAAGTGCAGTTAGCGAGTAGCACCTATGAAGGCCGGCACGGCACACGAGTGGGTTGGGCGGCCAGCACCACGCCCGGCCGCCTTTCTCTCCCCAGTGGCGATGTTTACTACACACCGCATTTGAGACTGAGTCGACCTAGGGGAGGCCCAGAATTGTTTCAGTTAATCGCCGCTGGTTCGTAGCGCAGCGCATTAACCGCTACATTACTGCTGTCCACACACACAGACACACACACACAAACTCTCAGAGCTCCACACAGATGTATGCAATAATCCACGTCCACATTGCCATCTAAAGATAACAAAATCCGCCTGGTGTTCCCAGATAGACCCAAGCAGTGTGCTAACCAGGTACAGCCCTGCTTAGCCGCACCGGGCACTCATTTGAGGCTGCGTCGACCTAGGGATTAGGCCCAAGACCGGTTGAGAAAAATCCTTACCGGTTGTTGGTAGCCGTGAGCTTGCAGGGCAAGCCCTAACCACTGCACACCGACTCCACACAGCCAAAGACGCTGCAGCATTCCACGCAATTATTGCGGTCCGTGGTGTGTGTCCGCTAATAGCTGGATTAAAAGGGCGAGCTCTGCAAAGTTAAATAAGCCGCGGTGGCTAGGAGATGTTAACTACCTCGCCTGGTATACAGGAGGTTGCGGGTTCGATTCCGATCCCTGATGCCTGCTGCTGTATATTTGGAGTTTGCGTGTCTCTCTCTCTCTCTCATCATCATCATCATCACGGTGGCTAGGAGATGTTAACTACCTCGCCTGGTATACATGAGGTCGTGGGTTCCATCCCGACCCTGATGCCTGCTGCTGTATATTTGGAATTTGCATGTCTCTCTCTCATCATTATCATCATCAAGATGGCTAGGAGATGTTAACTACCTCGCCTGGTATACAGGAGGTCGTGGGTTCCATCCCGACCCTGATGCCTGCTGCTGTATATTTGGAGTTCTCGTGTCTTTCTCTCTCTCCCCCCGTGATGGTTCCGTGGATTTTTCTTCAGTTCCTCCGGTTTTCCCCCTCCACATTTAGAAACAACATCACGCATTTTGAGTGCGAGGCTGCTGCGAGAAATGTCCACACAATGATGATGAGGATGTGCCCATTCGTTGAGCTTTTGAAGCCCAGTGGCTTCTGAAACAAAGCTTCGTAGTAAATTTCGATTTAAAGCTTTCGTGACTGCAGGAATTCATCTTCTTGGTTCTTTCGGTAAAGTCACGTAGAAGGGAAGTAATAAAATAATAAAAATAAAACATAATAAAATAATATAATGTAATAAAATAAAATAATAAACTAATATAATAAAATAATATCATATAATAATATAATAAAATAATAGAATAAAATCTTTAATAAAATAATATATATTTTTTCGATTTAAAGCTTTCGTGACTGCAGGGATTCATCTTCTTGGTTCTTTCGGTAAAGTCACGTAGAAGGGAAATAATAAAATAATAAAAATAAAACATAATCAAATAATTCTCACGACGTTTCGGCCACAACGCAAGCAGCCGTCCTCAGGTGAAGAACAGGTCTGTCTTATGTTTTATTTTATTATTTTATTATATCCCTTCTACGTGACTTTACCGAAAGAACCAAGAAAAAGCTACGCATCTCACCGAAGCCTTACCTGATTGAAATGAAAAAAAAAAAATAGTTCGTAGTTTGGGTTTTAAAAACAATGGAATTGATGGCTTTCAAGCCCAAATCCCTTTAGGCGGCGAGGCTATGAGTCGGACCGTAGTCAGACATCACACAAACATGAAAGTCAACAACATGAATAACAAACAACAAACACATACATATGAACATAAACCACTTTTATAAATACGTACAAAGCAGCTACAACAAAAAACGTTGCTTTTAAATTGCGTTTATTTTTTTGGTTTCACCACCAATTATAAATCAGTGGCTCCACGGCGTTTAGTTTTTTTAGGTTTCACCACCAATTATAAATCAGTGGCTCCACGGCGTTTAGTTTTTTTAGGTTTCACCACCAATTATAAATCAGTGACTCCCCCGCCACGCAAACTTTCGGCATCAAATTGCTGTCGCTTGCTTTGCAATTGATCTGTAACAACAATGCCCGCGTTAGGCTCGAGTAAGGCTGCTCGATTGACATCTCTTGCTCCCTGCCGTGGGGTGTTCGCCTCGCTGCTGTTGCTGCTCACAATGCTGCTGATGATGATGTTGCTGCTGATGATGATGGCAATGCTGCTGATGATGATGCTGCTGCTGATGATGATGATGATGCTGCTGATGATGATGATGCTGCTGATGATGATGCTGCTGCTGATGATGATGCTGATGCTGCTGCTGATGATGATGCTGATCATAGGCTGCTGATAATGCTGCTGCTGATGATGATCATGCTGTTGCGAACATGCTGCTGCTGATGATGATGACAATGCTACTGATGATGCTGATTATGATGATGGCAATGCTTGCTGATGATGATGCTGCTGATGATGATGATGCTGATGATGATGATGGCAATGCTGCTGATGATGATGCCGCTGATGATGATGCTGCTGATGATGATGACAATGCTGCTGCTGACAATGCTGCTGCTCGTGCTGATCATGCTGCTGATGATGCTGCTGATGATGATGATGACAATGCTACTGATGATGATGCTGATGATGATGATGGCAATGCTGCTGATGATGATGCTGCTGATGATGATGCTGCTACTGATGATGATGATGATGGCAATGCTGCTGATGATGATGCTGATGATGATGCTGCTACTGATGATGATGCTGATGATGATGGCAATGCTGCTGCTGCTGCTGATGATGATGCTGCTGATGATGCTGCTGTTGCTGCTGATGATGATGATGCTGATGATGCTGCTGCTGATGATGATTATGCTGATGATGATGATGACAATGCTGCTGCTGATGATGCTGCTGCTGATAATGATCATGCTGCTGCGAACAATGCTGCTGCTGATGATGATGATGACAATGCTACTTATGATGATCTGCTGATGATGAAAATACTGCTGCTGCTGCTGATGATGACGATGCTGATGATGATGACGATGCTGCTGATGATGCTGCTGATGATGCTGCGGATGATGATGCTGCTGATGACAATGCTGCTGATGATGATGCCGCTGCTGATGATGATGCTGCTGCTGCTGATGATGACGATGACAATGCTACTTATGATGATGCTGCTGATGATGAAAATACTGCTGCTGCTTGATGATGATGATGATGGGCTGTTGATGAAAATACTGCTGCTGCTGCGGATGATGATGATGATGATGCTGCTGATAATGCTGCTGATGATGATGCTGCTGCTGACAATGCCGCTGCTGATGATGATGCTGCTGCTGATGATGACGACAATGCTACTGATGATGATGATGCTGCCGATGATGAAAATACTGCTGCTGCTGATGATGATGATGATGCTGCTGATGATAATGTTTAGGATCATGATGGCTATGATGATGATGATCACAACGACGACGACAATGGTGATAATCGCATTATCTGTATTTCAACTCGAGCCGCATTTCCCGCTAAGTACGACGGCGAAAACCTCATGACGCCCTTTTAACAAAAACACAATCGCCTCAAGAAATAGACTCACCCCCGTGTCATTAGCTCCGTGCGCCAGGCATTCTTCCCATCCCTGTATCTCATTGAGAAAGGCTTTTGTCCGGCCCTCATGTACACCATCAATTCCCCTTCCAAACAACAACTACCACCACCACAATAGCTTTTGGCTTCTACTGCTGCTGCTGCTGCTCTAGTGCCATGGACAGCAGCATCAGCAGCTGAATGCTTGCCCGATTAAATACATTAAGGCTTGTTTTTTTTTCTCTCTCTCTCTTTGTGTTTCTCTGGCTCTTACTGCGGAATTATTATCGTAATATTATTATTATTTTTGTGTGTGTGTGTGTACACAGCTTAACACAGGGCTCATAATAATAATAATAAAACATACTCTTCGTTTTATTATTGCAATTTCAATGAATAACGGAATAAATAGCAACAAAAAAAAACAAATCAATATTCTGTTAGCATTGACTTGAGATGCGACCGCTAATTCAATTAGAACCAATTTGCGAAATGGATTTTTTTTTGCCTTTAGCAAATGAGGGTGATTTTCAGCAGGTGATTTTGCGTGGTGTGTGTCTGTGTGTGTGTGTACATGAGCACTTTTGTACCAATTTGAAGGCAGGCGCAATTATTCGGCCCCTAATCACGCGCGATTATGCCCTTGGTTATGTAAGCGTGTTTACGCCGATATTAGCCGCTAAGTGGCTGCCTGAGTGATGCACTTTGCTCTTGAGGCTCTGCGTCAGCTACTCTGAGACACCTGGGTTCGAGCTCTGAGTATGGGTACCACTTGCTATGACGCTCTGTGTGAGCTACCCTGAGACACCTGGGTTCGAGCCCTGGGTCTGGGTGCCTCTTGCTATCACGCTCTGTGTGAGCTACCCTGAGACACCTGGGTTCGAGCCCTGGGTCTGGGTGCCTCTTGCTATCACGCTCTGTGTCAGCTACCCTGAGACACCTGGGTTCGAGCCCTGAGTCTGGGTGCCTCTTGCTATGACGGTCTGCGTCAGCTCCCCTGAGACACCTGGGTTCGAGCCCTGGGTCTAGGTCCCTCTTGTTAGCTCGCTCTGCGTCACCACCTTTGAGAACCTGGGTTCGAGCCCTGGGTCTGGGTCCCTCTTGCTACCTCACTGTGCGTCAGCTACCCTGAGACACCTGGGTTCGAGCCCTGGGTCTGGGCACCACTTGCTACCTCGCTGTGCGTCAGCACCTTTGAAAACCTCGGTTCGAGCCTTGGGTCTAGGTGCCTCTTGCTATCTCGCTCTGTGTCAGCTACTCTTAGACACCTGGGTTCGAGCCCTGGGTCTGGGAGTATCTTCCTATCTCGCTGTGCGTCACCACCTTTGAGAACCTGGGTTCGAGCCCTGGGTCTGGGAATCTCTTGCTATATTTCACTCTGTGTGCCTGTATCATGGGGTTCATGATGGCCTTGTCAGAGACACTGAACCAGCTGCGCTGAGAAGCTGCTACCCAGCGTCAAGGCTACGACGTCTCTTCCTACATCTGTCTCCGTCACAATGACCGTGGCACGAATCGCGTGCGGTGGAGTTCAGTGTGGGTACTCGAACCTCTTGCGAGGTGTGTGGCCGGCGTGTAAGAGAATGATGACAAACAAATCGAACATCAGATGTGCTCGAGGCAATCTGTAGAGCTGCCGTGCTGTGGAGGATTGTTCCGCTAACGGTAGCCTGAGCAAAGCAATTGCAGGGTTGCTTTTAGAGCTCGTTGAATGTTAACTACTTCGCCCGGTGTACAGGAGGTCGTGGGTTCGATCCCAGGCCCTGTCGATGCCTGTTGTTTTTTTGGTATTTGCGTGTCTCTTGTCTCTGTGGTCGCGCGAATTTTTCTTCCGGGTCCTCCGGTTTTCATTCGACATTTAGAATCAACATCGCCACGCGTTTAGAGCGTTTGACTGCTGCTATACATTTCGAACGTGATAAGCCACTTGGTTGAGACTATCATTTGTGGCCATGTAGCTCAGCGGGGCATTACCTGGTAAGATAGAAATAAATTCGATAATTGTTTTTTTACCCTTCTATCTGGCAACAAAACTGACCCCTTTTTTTACGAGGAGTCATGTTTGCATAGACCACAATACCTGCAGTCATAATGCAAACAAAAACATAACTCTGATAATGTATGCAGTGTCCTTGAAATTGATTGGTCTACACCCGAGACAGCTTTCCTTAGAGCCTAGTCTCACATGATATTGGACCAGATGATGCCAAAAGGCGCAAAACTCAAAGACAATGCACCATCAGGGTATGAGAGCTCGGGGTAAGCATTTACACCATTGGAACCTCATTTGCCAGTAAAAAATATGATAAATGTTTTTTTACCCTTTTATCTGGCAACAAAACTGACACCTTTTTTTTACGAGGAGTCATGTTTGCATAGACCACAATACCTGGAGTCATAATGCAAACAAAAACATAACTCTGATAATGTATGCAGTGTCCTTGAAGTTGATTGGTCCACACCCGAGACAGCTTTCCTTAGAGCCTAGTCTCACATGGGTTGGACCAGATGACGCCAAAAGGCGCAAAAAAAAGGTGTCAGTTTTGTTGCCAGATAGAAGGGCAAAAAACCAATTATCAGATTTTTTTACTGGCAAATGAGGTTCCAATGGTGAATTAAATTCGTCAAAAGAACGGTCAAATGTGTGAGTGTGTCTGTCTATAGGGCGGTGTCTGTGAAGGGGGAGCGGCAATGTAGCGACGACCTGAGTTCAATTCCCCTACCTC
>NC_083834.1:5385008-5426397 GCF_015708825.2 Lethenteron reissneri
GCCACCTATGGGTCAGATGATTGTGTGCCAGTATTAAGCAATTGGTAATTAAATATTTTTTTTTCCCTAAACAGTGTAAAATTTTGGAAAAAAATTTTCACGAAAATTAATTGTCACGCACAACGAGTCTGTGTGGAAAATGTCAGCTCGATTGGATCACGGGAAGTGGGTTAAAAAACGACCGAAATATTTGCACGGTCGTAAGCGCGCAAGCAAGTGAACTTAATATAAAGGATTTAAAAAGTGGCGTTTTTTTCTTAACGTCAGCACCACGGACAGCGATTTGGCAGTTGGTCACATGGACGAGTCCATCTTTGTTCGTAACCACCGAGTAACTACGGCTCCCAGTCAGGACGGCGGGTAGACTGCCTGACTGCCGATGCAGAGACGGCGAAGACGAAGACGACGAGAAGAACGGCGAAGACTCCGGCAGCACGACGGTGATCCCACTACAAACGACAGCCCCGAGGTCCCGTCCCGAGGTGCCCCTCTTTACTGTCAGCGTGGCCTGGCTCCGACCCAGGCCACGCCCCCTTCTGGAACCTTCTAGCGGGTTCTATGCCCCTTCAGTGACCCTTCGCCGAGATCCCTCTCCGGTCTATCACGTGGCCTGCTGTCGGTCAGGGCTGCCGTAAGCTGCAGATCCTCTTCGTTTCGTTGGTGTACGGTGCTTTTTCTGGAAGACTCTGCAGTTTTTTAAATCCTTTATATTAAGTTCGCTTGCTTGCTTGCTTGCTTGCGTGCTTGCATGCTTGCTTGCTTACGACCGTGCAAATCTTTCGGTCGTTTTTTAACCCACTTCCCGTGATCCAATCGAGCTGACATTTTGCACACAGACTCGTTGTGCGAGACAATTAATGTTCGTGAAATTTTTTTTCCAAAATTTTACACTGTTTAGGGAAAACAAATTAAATATTTAATACCAATTGCTTAATACTGGCAGACAATCATCTGACCCATAGGTGGCAGCCATCTCAAGCCAGAGGACGAGAGGACTCTACGGGTTATACTTATTTCCTGGATTTTTCTGTTTTGCGCATAGTCACTTTAAGATGTTTTTTTCGTTCGTGTTTTTGTTTTGTTGCCGTTGCACCCGATTCAAGAGCCGAATGGCTCGCAGGGCTATGCCAAATGAAACTGAAACTGCCAGCAGCCAGCGCAATGCTGCTACGTGACCGATTCTATGTCACTACAGACGTGCTTCTGCGGCCGTCTGGAACGCTCTTCGTACCGATATTAGTAAGCGACTGGGAGCTGTGCACTTTTAAATCATCATTTAAATTGACAAACTCATTTATTTGGAACTGCTTGCTGTGTTTAGTTTGTTGTCCTCCCCCCCGCACCTCCAATTAGCGCGGTTGGCTACGCACGGTGGGAAATAATTTCAACACACCTACATACACACATCTATATAGGGAAAGGGGGACATCCGGGCTTCTTTCCAATCTTGCAGAACCCGTGCCAGGTTTCATGCTGCTGTGACGATGTCAAATGATAAAGCAATCTTCACACAATTGCTGTTCTCTCTCGGCAGGTCTCCTGGGAGGTCTACCCTGGTGCTTTACCCATATCCTCACTAGTATTGATCGCTCTTCTCCGCACTTGCTCGATAGATATTGCACATCAGACAGCCACTCACAAGGGGAGGGGCTGGGGCAAAGGTCGCAACCGGGTACCCGATACCCGTACCCTACCCGCTACCCTGCTACCCGTACCAGGCCGGGTACGGGTAGGGCTACCCGTTTGCGACCCTGGTGCGGCCGGGTACGGGTAGGCCGTGAGTCACCGGTGAGTCACCGTTTGTCACTCATTTCGGGTAGGGTACGGGTAGTGTACGGGTACCCATACCCGGCCGGGTACGGTTACAGGTACCCGTTTGCGACCCTGGTGCGGCCGGGTATGGGTACGGGTAAGGAATCAAAACCCGTTGCGACCTCTGGGGTGAGGTTTGTGGGGCGGGGGGAAACTTCCTTCGATATTTGTGGCTCCGCAAACAACTCAGGTGTAGGTGGCACCCGCCCCGAGTGGCTGGCTCACGTAGCCAGCAAGTGCGGAGATGTGAGTTGTGAAATGTCCACTAGCCCTCGTGGTCACAGGGGCCGGGATCGGCCCGCCACGGCAAAACAAAACGAAAAATAACTTAATTTGGAGCTTTCGTGACTGCAGGAATTACTCTTTGGTTCTTTCGGTAAAGTCACGTATAAAGATAATTTTATTTTTATTTTTTTATTTTATCTTTATACGTGACTTTACCGAAAGAACCAAAGAGGCAAAACAAAAAATAAACCTCGTGCATTCCACAGAGATCCAGACGGTATCGATCCAGCAGCTCCGGACGGAGGAATGGCAGCCTCTCCTCTCTTTCCCAGCGAGAATCTGGACATTGGAAGTGGCCAGCTGATGTGGCCACCCGTCGCTTCTGAATGATCAATGGGGCAGGTATCGATCTCTGGCTTCTACCACAAGGGGTTTGACCGAAAAATGTCCCTCAGAATCCCTGGTTACCTGCAAGATTTAATGTTATATTTGTGTAAACAGCCACTCATTGGCCGATGACACCTTCATACATAGAGGATGGCAGAACGCGGGAAATTGTTGGTAGCGCCGCCTCCTCACCACCGCGTGGCTGCTGCTGCCTTCCCGCTCCTCGTTTGTGGTTCCTCTCTCTCTGTGAGTCGTCCCCCCTCTCTCTCTCTCTCGCTCTGTGAGTCGTCCTCTCTCTGTCTCTGAGTCGTCCTGTCTCTCTGTGAGTCGTCCTTTCTCCCTCTCTGAGTCGACCTCTCTTTTTCTGGGTCGTCCTCTCTCTCTCTCTGAGTCGTCCCCTCTCTCTGTGAGTCGTCCTCTCTCTCTCTGAGTCGTCCTCTCTCTCTCAGTCGACCTCTCTCTGAGTCGTCCTTTCTCTCTACGTGAGTCGCCCTCTCTCTCTGAGTCGTCCTCTCTTTCTGAGTCGTCCTCTCTCTGTGTGAGTCGTCCTCTCTCCCTCTCTGAGTTGACCTCTCTCTCTGTGAGTCGTCCTCTCTCTGTCTCTGAGTCGTCCTCTCTCTCTCTCTGTGAGTTGTCCTCTCTCCCTCTCTGAGTCGACCTCTGTCTCTCTCTGAGTCGTCCTCTCTCTCTGTGAGTCGACCTCTCTCTCTGAGTCGTCCTCTCTTTCTCTCTGGGTCGTCCTCTCTCTGTGAGTCGTCCTCTCTCTCTACGTGAGTCGCCCTCTCTCTCTGAGTCGTCCTCTCTCTCTGAGTCGTCCTTTCTCTCTACGTGAGTTGTCCTCTCTCTCTATGTGAGTCGTCCTCTCTCTGAGTCGTCCTCTCTCTGTGAGTCGTCCTCTCTCTCTGAGTCTTCCTTTCTCTCTGAGTCGTCCTCTCTCTCGCTCCGTGAGTCACCCCCTCTTTCTCGCACTCTTTCTCTCTCTCTACGTACGCGCCTAAATACCCTGCTGACGTTACAAGCCGACATTATTGTTGTTGTTCTTATCACCACCACCACCACCGCCTCCGTGATCATTTGTGTTTTGTTTGGATATTGAATGCTAAAGCTGTGGGGGTGGGCTTGCCAATGCCCATTAGCCACTGTTGCGAATGCACACACACACACACACGCGGCGAGAGGATAATCAGCCGGCTAACGTCAGCCTTACCCGTAATAGCGGCGCTCACGATGCACCCATGGTGCTGCCATCTGGCAACGGGACTCGCACTGCATGGAGGAGGAGGAGGGGGTCGTCGTTCTACCACACACACAAAGACAAAGACCTGCCGTGTAGCCTTTAACGGGACTGTTGGGGCAAGTGCTGTTAGCAACGAGGGTCTATGAAGGGCCGAACGGTACGGGTGGTGGGGGCGGGGGAGCAGCACCACGCTCAAATAACAAAGGCAAAGATCACCCGGAAAGACTTAACAGACTGTTGGGGAAAGTGCTGTGAGCGAGCACTTATTGAGACCGGCATGTTACTCGAGAGAGTGAGTGGCCAGAACGACTCCTCACCGCCTTTGTCTCCCCGGTGGCGATGTTTGCACACCGCACCAGGTACTCATTTGAGGCTGAGTCGACTTAGGGGAGGCCCAGGACCGGTCCAGGTAATCGTCACTGGTGTTGGCCGAGAGCGGAAATCGACTTTTGGTTGCAGGGAAAGTCGCGCAGAGTGCTACCCACTGCACATACACAAGGCAAAGCCAATGATCCACAGTATAGCCTTAACATACTATTGGGGCAAGTGCTGATTAGCGATCACCTATGAATGCCTACGCACACACGCGGGCACTCACCCACAACAACAACAACAACAACCGCCAATATCCACGAAGTGGTGGTGACGTCACCACGACGCTTGTGCCCAGGCTATGTGCACGTTGAGGCCACGCGAAGTGTCGAACGCCCCGCTGGAGGAGATCACGTGGCAGACCCAGGTGCCACGGGTCGACTGACTGAGATGATTGAGATGAGTGGCCGATGCACCACCTGTACCCCCTACTGTGCCAACTTGCTCTGTTTTTATCGCCGGGCGCTCCGCTCGTTGTGAGCATCGCTCCTCCGCCCCTCCGTTGTTGTTGGAGAGCGACTGCTTCCAACTGTCCAGCAGCGTCCTTCACGAGCCTCTGGTACCAGTCATCGGCAAGTCCACTCAGCTCCACATCCTCCTGTACCACATCATTCTATCTATTCTCTAGCCCGTGCCGCTCCCGTTTTGCCCCCTCTATCTGGCCGAACAAAATCTGTTTTGGCATGCGGTGGCTGGGCATGTGGGCTACTTGACCCAGCCAACGCAGGCTTGCCCTCCGGAGGAGCTCACCGATGGGACTTTGTCCAGATCTTTCAAGGATTTATGAGCTCCTCACACAATCCAGCCTGATTAAACCCAGGATGGATCATAGGCAGGCCAGCCTAAATGTGTATAACTGGCGAAGATGTTCCACGTGTCTCAAGCATAGAGAAGGGAGGGGATAACCGTGGCCGAGAAGACCTGAAGCTTCGTGTGTAGCGACAGACTGGGTAGCTTTCACGCAGCGTTACGCAGTCGATGAAAATATAATGTCGCTCAACTGATTAGGAGTGAGACCTCTATTATGAACCCGGAGCCGGTCACGAGCTCGCTGACCAGGTATGGGAAACTCTCCACTCTCTCCACACCTGTCCCATCACCGATTGGGAGTTGTGGGGGTGGAGTCTCCGATGGTACAAAATACCCAGGCAGGTGCTTAGTTTTGGTGGGGCTGATGGTAAGTCCCCACCTCTTAGTGGCACGCTCCAGTCTCAGCAGCAGCGTCTCCAACTCCTCTGAGTAAGCAGCAATTACCAGATCATCGGCATACATAACATGGTTGAGCAATAGGGAGCCATCCCTTGACAGCACCCGGGCATCAATCAGCCTTCCATTGTATCTGTACCAGATGGAAATTCTACTGGTACAGCTATTGAAGGCTTCACAAATACGTATTCAAAATATATGTTAAATGATATGGGAGCCAGAGGACATCCCTGTCGCACTTCAAAGTGAAAAGGGAATGGTTCCGACTCCCGGCCACTTAGTTTTACCCGTTGCCCGCTCACCATCATGAAGGTCCTTAATGATCGTGAGCAGCGGGTCAGGGACTCTGAAAGAACGAAGAACAACCCAGAGCCCAGGCCTACTGATGGTATCATAGGCCTTGACGAGGTCAATAAAGCGGAGATGTAGGTCTTGTTGGAATTCCCTACACCTCTGTTGTAGCAGACAGATAGAAATATGGCATCTGTGCAGCACCACCCTTTCCTGAAACCACATTGGGGCTCCACAAGCCTCTCCTCAGCGTGCCTAGCAAGGCGATGTTGAATAATCCTTGCAGGACCTTTCCCGGCATACTGAGCAGTGAGATGCCCCTGTAGTTGTTACAGTCTGTGCGGTCCCCCTTCTTAAAGAGGGGGACCACCAGGGCATCCTTCCAATCCTGCGGAACCCGTCCAGTGGTCCAGACTGTTGCTATGATGTCCTGTAGGGCAATCTGTGCAAAACCGCCACCCTCCCTTAGCATTTCGCTTGGGAGATCATCTCTGCTCGGTGACTTTCCTGGATCGCCTTCAGTACTTCCCATAGATGGCACCTCAGCCAGCCACTCACAGCGGGTGACTTATTCTTCCAAACTCACGCACGCGCGCACACACAAACACGCACACACTCACACACATGCACACACTCACACACATGCACACACATGCACACACATGCACACACATGCACACACATGCACACACATGCACACACATAGACGTACAGACTCACACACATGGGCACACACCCACAGACGTGCACTCACACACAAAGATCCCACTTCATAAGTGCTGTTAGCGAGCACCTATGAAGGCCGGAACGGTACACGAGTGGGTGGGTGGCCAGCACCACGCCCGACCGCCTTTGTCTCCCTAGTGGCGATGTTTCAACACCGAACCAAGTACTCATTTGAGGCTGAGTCGACCTAGGGGAGGCTTAGGACCGGTTCAGATAATCGTCACTGATGTTGGCCGTGAGTGGGAATCGAACCCGGGTCGCCAGGTTCATAGCGCAGCGCGCTAACCCCTACGGTATCGCACACAATCACACACACACACACAGACGTGCACTCACACACAAAGACGCAAAGACAAATATCCTCCGTATAGCCTCACAGACTGTTGGGGCAAGTGCTGTTAGCGAGCACCGATGAAGTCCCCCGCATGGCACAAGACGGGGTGAGTACACGCGCACACACACACACACGAATGCCAACACACACGCACACTAACTCACGCACGCGCACTCACGCACACACACACACACCCACACACACGCTAACTCACGCACGCGCACTCACGCACACACACACACCCCCAAAATGCCAACACACACACAAATTCACGCACGCGCACTCACACACATACACACCAATGCCAACACACACGCAAACTAACTCACGCACGCGCACTCATGCACACACACACACCCAAATGCCAAAATACACGCACACAAACTCACGCACGAGCACTCATGCACACACACACACACCCAAATGCCAACACACACGCACACTAACTCACACACGCACACTCATGCACACACACACCCCCAAATGCCAACACACACGCACACTAACTCACGCACGCACACTCACGCACACACACACACACCCAAATGCCAAAACACACGCACACAAATTCACGCACGCGCACTCACGCACACACACATACACACACCCAAATGCCAACACACACGCACACTAACTCACGCACGCGCAATCACCCACACACACACACCCCCAAAATGCCAACACACACGCACACTAACTCACGCACGCGCACTCACGCACGCACACACACGCACCAATGCCAACACACACGCACACTAACTCGCGCACGCGCACTCACGCACACACACACACACCCAAATGCCAACACACACGCACACTAACTCACGCACGCGCACTCACGCACACACACACACACCCCCAAAATGCCAACACACACACAAACTCACCCACGCGCACTCACGCACACAACCCCAAATGCCAACACACATGCCACGCTCACACCGGACACACGCGCGCGCGCGCGTTCACGCGCAGAGCGCATTGCTCAGAGTAATTCGACCACCTCGCAATGTCTCATTAAAGTGGGTCCATCATTTCGTGGCGGCCACGAGCCTAAAGCATTTCCAACTCGGGCTGTCAGATTTTTTAATGAGCCCCCTTCACGCACACAGGGCCCGCCCGTAGGCCTCCAACAGAGTGGGGACTTTTTTTTGACGCTTCGCCAATGAACAGAACAAGAAACTCGTGCAGTAATAAAAAAATAAATAGAACGCAAAGACAAAGATCCCCCGTATAGCCTTAACAGACTGTTGGGGCAAGTGTTGTTAGCGAAGGCCGGCACTGCACACGAGCTGGGTGGGTGGCCAGCACCACGCCCGGCCGCCTTTGTCTCCCCACTGGCGATGTTTACACACCGCAACAGGTACTCATTTGAGGCCGAGTCGACCTAGGGGAGGCCCAGGACCGGTTCAGATAACCGTCACTGATTTTGGCCGTGAGCGGGAATCGATCTCGGGTCGCCGGGTTCGTAGCGCAGCGTAGCGCTAACCGCTACACCACCGCTCCCCACACACACAGACAAAGATAAAGACAAAGAGCCCCCGTATAGCCTTAACAGACTGTAGGGGCAAGTGCTGTAAGCGAGCACCTATGAAGGCCAGAATGGTACACGAGGTGGTGGGTGGCCAGCACCACGCCCGACCGCCTTTGTCTCCCTAGTGGCGATGTTTACACACCGCACTGGGTACTCACTTAAGGCTGAGTCGACCTAGGGGGAGGAGGCCCAGGACCGGTTAAGACAGTCGTCACTGATTTTGGCCGTGAGCGGGAATCGAACTCGGGTCGCCGGGTTCATAGCGCAGCGTAGCGCTAACCGCTACACCACCGCTCCTCACACACACACACAGACACACACACAGACACACACACACACGCGCGTGCACGCACGCACGCGCATACACCCACGTGGATGTCGCGACGAACCATTAAGCTGCCCTGTCATGTATTACTTTCATTAAGATGCACAGTCTCGGCTTCTCAGATGAAGGGCAAAAAAAAATATATATAATAACTTTCACCGCTTCAAGCAAAGGGGCTGTTCTAGTTGCCTTTTTTTTGGGGGGGGGGGCATCCATTGAGTCCGTTCGCATGGAGGGAGGAGGGGGGGTCTACTGAAAATGTTCGTACGCATAGAAAACGGGGGGGGGGGGGGGTGTGAAGCCTCGATAGTAATTTGTCTACATTGGCCTTCATGTGAGTTAGATAGTCCGGCGGTGAACGAGCCGTTTGCTTAGACACCTTAATATGATTAATCCTTGATCGTTTCTGCGTGGATTAAATATCGGGCGTTCTATAGGATTCGGGGGGGGGGGGGGGGTGCGTCAGGCGTACGTACGCAGATGGGGGGGGGGGGTGTAAAAAGTTCGCGTGGGTACAGGGAGCGGGGAGAGCGGTCAAGTTCTGACAGATTTTTGCGTTACCTACTGCATGGATGGCCCCTTCTCCCTGTTGCAACATTGCACGTGTTGTGTGGGGAGCGGTGGTGCAGTGGTTAGCGCGCTGCGCCACGAAATCGTCATAGACCCAACGAGTTCGATTCCCGTTCACGGCCAACACCAAACGATCATCTCAACCGGTCCTGGGACTCCTTCCCTAGGTCGGCTCAGCCTCGAACCAGTACAGTATCTGATTGCGATGTGTGCACATCCCCAAAAGCGAGACAAATACGTGGCGTGTGGTTACTCCGTTTGCTGGATGAAGACCTCCTCAAGCCACTGCCACTACGTCTGAGAAGAAATCCGAAAAGCTAAGAAGCTTTTTAACACAGCTGTCCAGTAGAGGGCACGAGGGTGAGTGAGTTACACCAACAATAGTACAGACGACGTGTTTGCAATGTTCGAGGCAAGGTTATTAAGTCGCTAAAAAAATATCTATCCGTAACAGAGGTGTTTTTCGATTAGATCGTGTAAATATATGAATGTGTCGTTAAACCCGCCACCACCCGACACAACCAAATGCCAAGGGTAGTCACGTTGGAGAGTGACTTTGTCAATGTGGCGTGTTTCAACATTTACAAAAGTGGATTTGACTTTCCAATGCAACGGGCGGTGCTGTGCGAGTAACGAATCGGCACGTTTCGTTCACGTGGCGAACACAAACTAATTGGTTGTGTCGGGTGGTGGAGGGTTTAACGACACATTTATATATTTACGCCATCGAACCCCCCCCCCAAAAAAAAAACCTCTACTATGGGTGATATTGCTCGCGAAAGCCTCCTGCGTGTTAAACATACACTTTATAATTATAATTATAAAGGGGCCGTCCATAAATGACGTCACGCACCTAGGGGGGTGGAGGGTGTGGTCAGACATTTGTGACGATGTGTGACGAGGGGGGGGGGGGGGTTTGAGAAATGTGACGTCACATCAAAATGCGCAACTTTAAATAAATATAGACAACACGTTTTACTTAATTAAATAGACTTTTCAATAAATGTTTTCTCCTACAACATCAGAGTGCATCGCCACATTAAATACGCACTACAATGACAACAGTTTAAAGCGATTTTATTATATTGTTTTATTATATTATTATGTTATATAATTATAAAATGTGTTATTTTTTATTTTATTATTTCCATTCTACGTGACTTCACCGAAAGAACCAAGAAGATTTGAAGCATGTTTTATTTTTTTTGGGAAGGGGGGTCAGAGCTTTGTGACGTTATATTTGAGGGGGGGGGGGTCTGACTTTTTGTGACGCCGTGTGACGAGGGGGGGGGGGGGGTGTGGTTAAAAATCGTCCAAAATCGCGTGACGTCATTTATGGACGGCCCCAAATGGCCCTTGTCCCGAGTTTCGTGCCTACGTTTTCGTGATCCTACGATACAACAATACAATCCAGACACCTGCAGATTTAATAATCGCTCCATCTCCATCGATGGACGTCTTCCTCTGGACCTGTCCTGCCCGGACATCTGTGAACAAAGAGCATCATGGCTCACCGGATCTCCCCCCCACCCCCCCCCCCCCCTGAACATTCCGACACAGTAAAATAATAAAAATAAAACATAATAAAATCATTCTCACGACGTTTCGGCCACAACGCAAGCAGCCGTCCTCAGGTGAAGAACAGGTCTTTCCGACATGTTTTATTTTAATTATTTTATTATTTCCCTTCTACGTGACTTTACCGAAAGAACCAAGAAGATGAATCCTTGCAGTCACGAAAGCTTTAAATCGAAATTCCAGATTCAGATTCGCGCGCTCCACTCTCTCCGTCTCTTCAAATCCCGCGCGTGCGTCTCTCCGTACAAGTGAAGCGAGAGAGGGAGCAAAACTTTTGACTTTTTTAAATCAATTCTATTGCTGCCAGCAGCAACAGTTCTGGAGCCACAAATGATACGGGGGGTCACCACAGAGGTCGTTACTGGGTACCCGATACCCGTACCCTACCCGATACCCGGCTACCCGTGCCCGACCGGGTACGGGTAGCCGTTTGCGACCCTGGTGCGGCCGGGTACGGGTACGGGTAGGCCGTGAGTCACTGGTGAGTAACCGTTTGTCACTCATTTCAGGTAGGGTACGGGTACGGGTACCCATTTGCGACCCTGGTGCGGCCGGGTACGGGTACGGGTAAGGAATCAAAACCCGTTTGCGACCTCTGGGTCACCAACATCGAGTTACACATACGTCGCCATTGCAAAACCGCGGCACGTGCGCCACACCGCCCCACGTGCCACGCGTCACCACGTCACGTGCAACGCGTCACCGCCCACGTCCCATGCGTCACCGCCCCACGTGCCACGCTTCAAGTCGAGCGGTCAAAACGTGAAAGTCGTCGGTGCAACGTTTGTGTTGGTGCAGAGTTGCCTGACCGGCCGGTCCCGCCCCCCCCACGTTCAAGGCATAGGAGCTCCAGCCGGAGCCGCGCCTTGAGCAGACCCCTCAACATCGCCACCAATGAGCAGCAGCCATCGTCCGTGTCGCCTTGCAGCTTCTTTTTAAATTCTTTATATTAAGTTCACTTGATTGCGTGCTTGCGTGCTTGCTTGCTTGCTTAAGACCATGCAAATCTTTCGGTCGTTTTTTAACCCACTTCCCGTGATCGAATCGAGCTGACATTTTGCACACAGACTCGTTGTGCGAGACAATTGATGTTCGTGAAAATTTTTTTCCAAAATTTTACACTGTTTAGGGAAAACAAATTAAATATTTCATTACCAATTGCTTAATGCTGGCAGACAATCATCTGACCCATAGGTGGCAGCCATCTCAAGCCAGAGGACGAGAGGACTCTAGCCGCCACGCATATAAAGGATTTAGAGTGAAAAACTTTGTTTTTACGGGTTATACTTGGTCCGAGTGTTTTGTAAACCGCCATCTTTGCTTGGGCGCAGGCGAAGTTGACAAGATCGTGACGCTTATTTGCCGGGTAAGTCACTCCGCATATGAAGCAGCTCTTGTAAAAGGGCACCCCCCCACCCCCCCCCCCCCCCCCAGTTTATTGGAGATGGATCCCAAGAGCAGGAACATTGGGTTCAGCCGTGAGGGAGCGAGAGAGCGAGAGAGAGAGCTAAAGAGAGAGCTAAATAGAGAGACAAATGAAGCAAATGTTGAAAGCTGTCCGACCTTTGTTAACTTATCGATTTGACCAGACGCTTAATCACATGCTCGTCGATGCCGAGATCATTTTTTCTGGACCACACTCTCTCCGTTATTGTCTCTCTCCTTGTGGCTACCCCACCCACCACCACCACCACCCACCCACTCCCTCACTGCTCCTAGGTCGACTCAGCCTTAAATGAGCACCTAGTGCGTTGTGTAATTTCAACGACGGCGCTGGGAAGACTAAGACGGCCCGTGGCTTGATCCTGAACGCACGGGGCCCTATCCCCTTCGCTGGACGCGCCAGCCTTAATCGGTGATGGCAGTCTAGATTTCAAGTTTTCGTGACTGCAGGGATCCATACTTCTTCTTGGTTCTTTCGGTAAAGTCACGTAGAAGGGAAGTAATAAAATAATAAAAATAAAACATAATAAAATAATTCTCACGACGTTTCGGCCACAACGCAAGCAGCCGTCTTCACGTGAGAATTATTTTATTATGTTTTATTTTTATTATTTTATTACTTCCCTTCTACGTGACTTTACCGAAAGAACCAAGAAGATGAATCCCTGCAGTCACGAAAGCTTTACATCGAAATTTGGACCCATACTTCTTTGGTTCTTTCGGTAAAGTCACGTGGGTAGAAAATAAAATAAATCAAATCACGACGTTTCGGGCGCAACGCAAGCGTCCGTCATCAGGGTGGGACAACCGCAGCGCAATAAACAATTGCTCAAGTGGCCCAGGTGTTGGCAGACAGCGCGACACCCGGTCGGCATTTCGCATTTGGCGAAATGGAGTCATTCGTAGGCGCGTGGCGACATTGGAGCAGCTGAAACGCCGGTCGACGCAGGTGGAGAGAGGAGAGCGTGAATTGGGAGTGCCACGTAACTCATCTCTTCTTGGTTCTTTCGGTAAAGTCACGTAGAATGGAAATAATAAAAATAATAAAAATAAAACATAATAAAATAATTCTCACGACGTTTCGGCCACAACGCAAGCAGCCGTCCTCAGGTGGAGAGGATGTAGACTGTCAACTCGACAGACCTGTTCTCCACCTGAGGACGGTTTAAATCGAAATGTAACTCATCTCGTTTCGTGTTATTGCACTACGTAAAACACGATTGTTGTTTCCTGGGTGGAAAGTGTTGTTTTCTAATTGTCTGTGCCTCAAAAGAATAGAAAATGGCTATTATTCAGACGAAAACATTGATTTTGTGACCGTGACTTTACGTGAAGGAATGATAAAATGCACACCGCGTTTTCTCATTGACAATATGTACATTTCAAAATATCAATGTCCTGGTCATGAAAGGAAAGTTTGTGGGGTATAATAGCCATTTTCTGTACTTTTGAGGCATAAGCAAATTAGGAAAAAAAACACTTCCTACTCAGAAACAAAAACAATGGATACACTGTGTTCTCAATCACCCCGTTAATTCTCGCCACTTGGCCTCTCCAACTCAACTGGCTTCCCCGTTCACCACGCCACTCGATTTGCAACAAAATCTAACGGCAGTTTTTGAAACCTCTCCACGGCATTGTTGACCTCACCTCATCACCTCGCTTCTCGAATCGCCTCCCATGTCCCCTCCTAACGTCCTCTGCGTTCCTGATATTCTCCCTCCTTGCGCCCCTCCACTGGAATCAACTTCCGCTGTGCATTGAGCAACACTGCCCATAGACTCAACACTGCCCATAGACTCAACACTGCCCATAGACTCAACACTGTCCACATACTCAGCACTGCCCATAGACTCAACACTGCCCATAGACTCAACACTGCCCATAGACTCAACATTGCCCACATACTCAGCACTGCCCATAGACTCAACACTGCCCATAATAGACTCAACACTGCCCATAGACTCAACATTGCCGATAGACTCAGCACTGCCCATAGACTCAGCACTGCCCATAGACTCAGCACTGCCCCATAGACTCAACACTGCCCATAGACTCAACACTGCCCATAGACTCAGCACTGCCCATAGACTCAACACTGGCCCATAGACTCAACACTGCCCATAGACTCAACACTGCCCATAGACTCAACACTGCCCACAGACTCAGCACTGCCCATAGACTCAACACTGCCCATAGACTCAACACTGCCCATAGACTCAACACTGCCCATAGACTCAGCACCGCACATAGACTCAACACTGCTCATAGACTCAACACTTGCCCATAGACTCAGCACCGCACATAGACTCAGCACTGCTCATAGACTCAACACTGCCCATAGACTCAACACTGCCCATAGACTCAACACTGCTCATAGACTCAACACTGCCCATAGACTCAGCACCGCACATAGACTCAGCACTGCTCATAGACTCAACACTGCCCATAGACTCAACACTGCTCATAGACTCAACACTGCCCATAGACTCAGCACCGCACATAGACTCAACACTGCTCATAGACTCAACACTGCCCATAGACTCAACACTGCTCGTAGACTCAGCACCGCACATAGACTCAACACTACCCATAGACTCAGCACTGCCCATAGACTCAACACTGCCCATAGACTCAGCACAGCACATAGACTCAACACTGCCCATAGACTAAGCACCACACATAGACGTAACACTGTCCATCGACTCAGCACCGCACATAGACTCAACACTGCTCATAGACTCAGCACTGCCCGTAAACTCAACTCTGCCCAGAGACTCAGCACTACCCACAGACTCAACACTCTCCATAGACTCAAAACTTTCCATAGACTCAAACACTGCCCATAGACTCAGCACTGCCTATAGACTCACACTGCCCATAGACTAAGCACCGCACATAGACTCAGCACTGCCCATAGACTCAACACTGCCCATAGACTCAACACTGCCCACAGACTCAGCACTGCCCATAGACTCAGCACTGCCCATAGACTCAGCACTGCCCATAGACTCAACACTGCCCATAGACTCAACACTGCCCACAGACTCAGCACTGCCCACAGACTCAACACTGCCCATAGACTCAACACTTCCCATAGACTCAACACTGCCCATAGACTCAACACTGCCCATAGACTCAACACTGCCCATAGACTCAACACTGCCCATAGACTCACACTGCCCACAGACTCAGCACTGCCCATAGACTCAACACTGCCCATAGACTCAGCACTGCCCACAGACTCAGCACTGGCCCACAGAATCAACACTCCCCATTGACTCAAAACTTCCCATAGACTCAACACTGCCCCATAGACTCAACACTGCCCATAGACTCAACACTGCCCATAGACTCAACATTGCCCATAGACTCAGCACTGCCCATAGACTCAGCACTACCCACAAACTCAACACTCCCCACAGACTCAACACTTCCCATAGACTTAACACTGCCCATAGACTCAACACTGCCCATAGACTCAACACTGCCCATAGACTCAACATTGCCCATAGACTCAGCACTGCCCATAGACTCAACACTGCCCATAGACTCAACACTACCCATAGACTCAACACTGCCCATAGACTCAGCACTGCCCACAGACTCAACATTCCCCATAGACTCAACCCTGCCCATAGACTCAACACTGCCCATAGACTCAGCACCGCACATAGACTCAACACTGCCCATAGACTCAGCACCGCACGTAGACTCAACACTACCTATGGAATCGACACTCTATCAACGACTCAACATTGCACCGTAGACTCAACACTGCACATAAACTCAACACTGCCGGTCGACTCAACTCAATCACCCACTCACCCATTCACCACCCACTCACCACCCACTCAGAACCAAGGTAGATGGGCAAAACTAGACGATTGAAAATGTCATTGCCCGCTTACCCAGACGACAGCAGATGGCGATGAAGAAGGACCGTCGACCGAAAGGTCGTCTGTTCTCTATACAGTTTTAATTTTCGTTTAAAAATTACTTGGAAGACATTGCGTCTGTGGATCTGAACAGTGCCGGGCTGGGCTGTCTGTGTCTGTCGGCCTGCCACGGGAAAGTTGCCGAGTTTTGAGCTTTAATTAACATTATACACTCAGCGTTCACTGTCCCCCAGAGGGAGACCTTTCAATGATTTGAGAGCGAGAGAGCGAGAGAGCGAGAGAGTTAAAGAGAGAGTTCAAGAGAGCTGAGTGAGACTTTATAAATATATTTAATTAATATATATATAGCGTACATTCTCACCACCACCATCCCCACCCACCCACCATACAATGATGAAGATGATGATCATGGAAAAAAAAAACTGCCCACACACCCAAAGCAAAAACAAAGACCCCCCGTGTAGCCTCTGAGAGAGCGAGTGGAGGGAGAGAGAGAAGAGAAGAGAGAGAGAGAGAGGAGACAGAGGGGAGAGATAGGGAGAGGGGGGGAAGATAGAGAGACGTCAAGAGAGACTTTTTGACTTTTAAACAACGTAAAGAAAAAAAACGAGAGAGCGAGAGAGAGGAGGGAGAGAGAGTTAAAGAGAGAGTTCAAGAGAGATGAGTGAGAGAGCGAGAGAGCGAGAGAGAGGGGAGAGATAGGGAGAGGGGCGGGGAGATAGAGAGACGTCAAGAGAGACTTTTTTGACTTTTAAACAACGTAAAGAGAGAGGAGAGAGAGGAGAGGAGGGGAGAGAGAGATAACGAGAGAGTTAAGGAGAGAGTTCAAGAGAGATGAGTGAGAGAGCGAGAGAGCGAGAGAGAGGGGAGAGATAGGGAGAGGGGCGGGGAGATAAAGAGACGTCAAGAGAGACTTTTTTGACTTTTAAACAACGTAAAGAGAGAGAGGAGAGAGAGGAGAGGGGGGGAGAGAGAGATAACGAGAGAGTTAAGGAGAGAGTTCAAGAGAGATGAGTGAGAGAGCGAGAGGAGGGAGAGAGAGAGAGACGAGCGAGAGAGGGACAGAGATAGCGAGACAGCGAGGCGGTGTGTGGGGAGAGGTGAAAAAATTGAGCAATCATAAGGACCCGAGCGAGATTTGGATGAGATCTTCGTACAAAAGCCAAAGACGACCCGTGAAGCCTCCGCAGACTTTTGGAGCAAGTGCTGCGATGTTTGAATACCGCACCAGGTACTCATTTGAGGCTGAGTCGACCTAGGGGAGGCCCAGGAGCGGGTCAGATAATCGTCACTGGGTGTTGGTGGCCGTGAAGAGGAATGGAACTCGGGCGGCCGGGTTCTGAGCGTAGCGCGCTGACCGCTACACCACCGCTCCCCACACACAGACACAAAGACAAAGATCCCCCGTATAGCCTTAACAGACTGTAGGGGCAAGTGCTGTTAGCGAGCACCTATGAAGGCCGGAACGGTATACGAGGGGGTGGGTGGCCAGCACCACGCCCGACCGCCTTTGTCTCCCCAGTGGCGATGTTCACACACCGCACCAGGTACTCATTTGAGGCTTAGTCGACCTAGGAGAGGCCTGGGACCGGTTCAGATAATCGTCACTGGGTGTTGGCCGTGAGCGGGAATCGAACCCGGGTGGCCGGGTTCATAGCGCAGCGCGCTAACCGCTACACCACACACAGACACAAAGACAAAGATCCCTCGTATAGCCTTAACAGACTGTAGGGGCAAGTGCTGTTAGCGAGCACCTATGAAGGCCAGCACGGCACACGAGGGGGTGGGTGGCCAGCACCACGCCCGACCGCCTTTGTCTCCCCAGTGGCGATGTTTACACACCGCACCAGGTACTAATTTTAGGCTGAATCGACCTACGGGAGGCCCAGGACCGGTTCAGATAATCGTCACTGGGTGTTGGTCATGAGTGGGAATCGAACCCGTTCATAGCGCAGCGCGCTAACCGCTACACCACCGCTCCCCACGCACAGACAACACGCACACACACAGTCACACACGTACACACACACACACGTGCATTTGCGACGCACGCGCGCGCGCTCACGCACACATCAGCTGTCTGTCTGCACGATGGCTCATTAAAAATAGCATTTGATGAGAAGGCTCGAGCAAGATCGCCCATTAAAAAAACGAGAAGGGAAGAAACAGAGCGCTACGCCATTCACTGCGCGCACGCCTTCGGGACAAAGACAAAGGTCCCCCGTGTAGCCCTTAACAGACTGTCGGGGGGGCAAGTGCCGTTGGCAAGTCGTAACCTACGAAGGCCGGCACGGCACACGAGGGGTGGCCAGCACCACGCCCGGTCGCGGCCTTTGTCTCCCCAATGATGTGCATTAAGTGCGCGCCCCAGCAGGTACTCATTTGAGGCTGAGTCGACCTAGAGGAGGTCCAGATCCGGTTCGGATAATCGTCACTGGGGTGTTGGTGGCCGTGAGCGGGAATCGAACTCGCGTCGGCGGGTTCGTGGCGCAGCGCGTTAACCGGTGCGCCACCGCTCACCCTGGCGCACAAAGACGAAGATGCCCCTGGTAGCCTTCGTGTACGGTTTGGGGCAAGTGCTTTTAACGAGAACCAGCACAGCACATACACACGCACACATTTACACACGTTTAAATATATATATACACACACATACATAAATATGCATACCGCATGTCAGCACAATGCACAAGCTAACCGCTAGGCCAACTACGAACACACAAAAACAACCGCCATTCGCCACTAAGTGGCGGTGACGTCACCACGACGCTTGTGCCAGGCCATGTGCACCTTGAGGCCACGTGAAGTGTCGAACGCCCGCTGGCAGGAGGTCACGGGGCAGACCCAGGTGCCACGGGTCGACTGACTGAGATGACCGAGATGACTGGCTGATGCACCACCTGTGCCCCCTACTGTGCCAAATTGCTGTGCTTTAGCCACCCGGCGCTCCGCTCGTTGTTATGAGCGTCTCTCCTCCGCCCTCCGTTGTCGTTGGAGGGCGACTGCCTCCAACTGCCCAGTAGCAGCGTCCTTCACGAGTCTCTTCCACAGAGGCCACACACGCACACACACACGCTTCAGATGTCAAACTGTGTGTGTGGCCGTGTGAAAGACGAGAATTCGTGATTAACGAGAAGGTTCAAACAGTTCGCGCGCTGCGTGAGATGTGACGGCTGGTGCCGTGGAGCGATCAGCGAGCGACTCCTCCGACAAGTTTGTCGAGATTTAGAAGGCCAACTTTAGCAGTTTTTGTTCTTGCTGTGTTGTCCCACCTGATGACGGTTGCTTGTGTTGCGATCGAAACGTCGTGATCGATTATTTTCTACCGACGTGACTTTACCGAAAGAGCCATCTGACCAACTGCCGAATCCGCTGTCCGTGGTGCTGACGTTAAGAAAAAAACTACACTTTTTTCAAATTTAATTGCTGTGGATTTGATAATGTAGTCACTACGCCACTGATAATGTAGTCACTACGCCAATGACAATGTGTTTACTACACCACTGATAACGTAGTTACTACACCACTGATAATGTAGTCACTACACAACTGATAATGTAGTTACTACGCCACTGATAATGTAACTACTACACAACTGATAATGTAGTCACTACGCCATTGACAATGTAGTTACTATGCCACTGATAATGTAGTCACTACACAACTGATAATGTAGTCACTACACCACTGATAATGTAGTTACTATGCCACTGATAATGTAGTCACTACACCACTGATAATGTAGTCACTACACAACTGTGTATGTGTGGCAGTGCGCTACGATCCGGGCGACCACAGCTATTCGGATTAGTAGGTTGCTGATGGTGGAATAAAATTTTAGGACACAAGACTAATTTTCAATTAAACTTACAACCCATGTTTTTAATGTACGAGCCAACGTCCACTCAGGTATACAGCTCTTTTCAGAAGCGACCAGGTCACAAATGATAGCTCAACGGAGTGGCTTATCGCCTGGGAATCATCGCAGCCAAATACTCTGAACGCTTGGCGATGTTGAAATCCACGCGACCATGGGGAGAGAGAGAGAGACACGCAAACTCCAAATATGCAGCAGCAGGCGTAGTCAGGGTCGAACCCACGTGCTCCTGCATACCAGGCGAGGTAGTTAACATTTCGCCACCGTGACACACATTGTCGTACAACACGTCAGAGCAGCTTGGAAGAGTAGACCAAACATCCTCTCGAGTAGGCCCTGTCTCAGGTGCAGCCCTGAGTGGAGATCCTTCTGCTAGCAGATGGCAGGAGCAATATACTTGCAGGGGCTGCCCCTGCACCTATTTATCAAGACTCAACCATAGACCCGGGTGAACCCGGTTCGATATAAGGTGAAGGTGCGCTTGGCTTGCAGTTGATTAATAGCCGTAACCTCTCCTTGGTCCCCTCAGACGAATATTGCTGATGCCCATGCCGCTGTCAGGAGCAATCAGCGTTGGGGAGAGACCAAGGCGGATGGACGTTCTTTAGGGTGCTGGCCGCATCAACCTGCTTACGTCGTTATGTTTGCAAATAAAGGCGGAACGTAATGCGGAGAGGGAAATGAAGTGCAATTGAATTCGCGAGATATATGCATGGATATCAGAGCCATTAAATACCTGCCATTCACTTATTCCCAAGATTCATTGCGCCAATGCATTCAGTCTGCATGAGTAAGTGCCTACCCGTGTGTGTGGGTGGGTAGCTAGGCGAGTGAGTGAGTGTAACTAGGTGTGTGTGTAACTAGGTGTGTGTGTAACTAGGTAAGTGTGTAACTAGATAAGTGTGTAACTAGGTAATTGTGTAACTAGGTAAGTGTGTAACTAGGTAAGTTTGTAACTAGGTAAGTGTGTAACTAGGTGTGTGTGTAACTAGGTAAGTGTGTAACTAGGTAAGTGTGTAACTAGGTGAGTGTGTAATTAGGTAAGTGTGTAACTAGGTGTGTGTGTAACTAGGTAAGTGTGTAACTGGGTAAGTGTGTAACTAGGTAAGTGTGTAACTAGGTGCGTGTGTAACTAGGTAAGTGTGTAACTAGGTGTGTGTGTAACTAGGTAAGTGTGTAACTAGGTGAGTGTGTAACTAGGTAAGTGTGTAACTAGGTAAGTGTGTGACTAGGTAAGTGTGTAACTAGGTGAGTGTGTAACTGGGTAAGTGTGTAATTAGGTAAGTGTGTAACTAGGTGTGTGTGTAACTAGGTAAGTGTGTAACTAGGTGAGTGTGTAACTAGGTAAGTGTGTAACTAGGGGTGTGTGTAACTAGGTAAGTGTGTAACTAGGTAAGTGTGTAACTAGGTGAGTGTGTAACTAGGTAAGTGTGTAACTAGGTAAGTGTGTAACTATGTGTGTGTGCAACTAGGTGAGTGTGTAACTAGGTAAATGTGTAACTAGGTAAGTGTATAACTAGGTGTGTGTGTAACTAGGTAAGTGTGTAACTAGGTAAGTGTGTAACTAGGTAAGTGTGTGTAATGGTTCGCGGGCTGTGTTTCAATACCGAAGATCCGATTTCAATTCCCCCTCACAGTCACCAACACCTGTGACGAATATCGAACCAGTCCTTGGGCCTCCTCTAGGTCGACTCAGCCTCAAAATAACATGTCATGGCCACTCGGGAGACAAATGCGACCGGGCGTGTTTTTGGGCCCCCCCACTCGCTCGTGTGTCGTTCCGGCCTTCATAGGTGCTACTCGCTAACAGCACTTTCCCCAACATTCTGTTGAGGCTATCCGGTGCATCTTTGTCTGCCTTATTATTACTTTTTCCCTCCGTCTGTGCGTTTGTCGGCGTGTCTGTGTGCGGAACACCTTGTCTGATCGTCTCATTCTCCAAATCCCTCATCTCTCTTCCTCTCTATCTCTCTCCTTATTAATAATAATCTCCGCAGGCCACTCTGCCGAACACGGTCCCGAAATGAAATGTTTAAGAAGAAAGGCAAGAAGCAGATCCGGCTGATGTTTGTATTTTTATATTAATGCCGCGTTTCCATAAAACCTCTTGTCCATTGCGGCACACATTCAACTTTTATACACCCTCCCCCCCCACACACACACGCGAGTAATATGTCATATTTATTAAAATAAAAAAACGCTGTGTGTGCTTTGTACTGACTCGCGGTACAATAGTCATATTTATATATATATAAATATGAATGTGTTTATACGTGGGTGTGTGTGCGTGTGCCGTGCCAGCCTGCATAGGTTCTTGCCAACAGCACTTGCCCCGAAACAATACGAAGGCTATACGGGAGGTCTTTGTCTTTGCGTGCGGCGGCAGAGAACCCGAGTTCGATTCCCGATCACGGCCACCAACACCACCAACACCACCAACAACAGCCGGTGATGATCATCGGAACCGGTCCCTGGGCCTCCAACTCGGTCGACTCAGCCTCAAATGAGTACCAGGTGCGCTGGCCACCCCACGCCCTCGTGTGCCGTGACGGCCTTCACCGGTGCTGCTGCTGCTAATGGCACTGCATGGGCTATGTAGGGCAGCTATGGATTCATATTATTGGTTCTTTCGGTAAAGTCACGGAGAAGGGAAATAATAAAATGATAAAAAAGTAAAACGATATTATTTCCAGATTTGAAGCTTTAGTGACTGCAAGCATTCATATTCTTAGGTTTATTTCGGTAAAGTCACGTAGGTAAAAAATAAAAGTAAAATAAAAATAAAATAAAAATCACGACGTTTCGGAGGCAACACAAGCTTCCGTCTTCAGGTGGAATTTTTTTTTTTACCTACGTGACTTTACCGAAAACCTAAGAATATGATATTATTTCCCTTCTACGTGACTTTACCGAAAGAACCAATGATATGAATCCCTGCAGTCACGAAAGCTTTACATCGAAATTCAGCTATGGATTGTTTAGGGGTGTTATATTCAGGTTAATGCGTCCGATAATAGCACGCGTTAACCCACACGCAACTATATACTGGTAGGAACCTCCTGGTTACACCAGCCCACAGGGGAATATTGTGTCCGTCCGTCCGTCGTGTATTCAAAAATGGGAGGGGTGGAGCTGGGTGGAGAGGGGAGGGTGGCGAGGGGCTGGGTGGGGAAGGGAGTTGGGGAGGGGCTGGGTGGGGAGGGTGGGGAGGGGCTGGGTGGGGAGGGTGGGGCTGGGTGGGGAGGGGAAGGTGGGGAGGGGCTGGTGTGGAGGGCTGGGTGGGGAGGGTGGGGCTGGGTGGGAGGGGTGGGGCTGGGTGGGCAAGGGCTGGTCACCCCGTGGTGCCCTTATACAACTTAACGTTTAACCTACTCACGCCGGCTTGTGCCCGCCCTCACAGTCGGCCATATTTGCGGAATACACCACGCCGCCGTTGACCCTGGCTATTGACCGTGCAACCCAACGTTCCTACCAGCTCCCTCCGCAGGAATGTGTTGTTGTGGCGGTGGTGGTGGTGGTGATGGTGTTGATGGTGGCTACTACGCTGCACGTGGTTGCCCGTCATCATCCAGCAGTGGAGGCAGCAGCGAGGTGTCGGTGGCTCGCACGCAGAGATGGTGTTGCGAGCTTCGTAGTTTATCGGATTCCTCGAGATTCTGATTCTGGTTCATCATTCACACCTCTGATGGGCACGGTTGGTTACGTACGGTGTGAAAGAAGTTCAACGCATATCCGTAACCATGGGTTCCAATATGAGCACAGTTTGATTCTATTGTGAAAAATGAGATTCGTAGATGCTCGGATTCCTCCGTTTTAGATTAATAAAAAACCCTCTACGTTTTAAATAACAAAGACACCGAGGTTCAACCCCTGCTTAGCAAGCTGAGACCGCTAGGAGCATCGGTCAATTCGGGTTGTTATTTTTTAATTACATTATTTTGTTGTTGTTGCCGTCGTTGTTGCTTAAAGGCATCTTTAGTAGGCGGTGATAGATTGGTGAACACTCGCGCACGCACTCTGCACAATTAGCGAGGTCTCGGCTAATGGCACGGCTCTTGTGGTTGCTGTTGTTGTTGTTGCTGCTGTTGTTGTTGTTGTTCTCATTCTTGTCGAATTTCCCATTTAATTGCTTCACGCCTCAAAGCGAAGAGAGAAAGATCCCCGCAGATCCCAGCGTGCTTTCTCGGCACACTGTGGGTGCGAGTGTTGCTAGCGAGCGGCACCTGTGAGGTCTGAATGTCACTCGGGGGGTGGTTGGGTGGTCAGCACCTACAAAGTTTTTCAAGTTTCAAGTTTCATGTATTAGTATAGCCCTGTGAGCCATTCGGCTCTTGAATCGGGTGCCAACCGCTACAAACAACAAGTAAACCCGTAAAAACAAAGTTTTTCACTATAAATCCTTTATATGCGTGGCTTCGGGGCGGCTAGAGTCCTCTCGTCCTCTGGCTTGAGATGGCTGCCATCTATGGGTCAGATGATTGTCTGGCAGCATTAAACAATTGGTAATTAAATATTTAAAAAATTTTCCCTATACAGTGTAAAATTTTGGATTTTTTTTTCACGAAAATGTATTGTCACGCACAACGAGTCTGTGTGCAAAATGTCAGCTCGATTGGATCACGGGAAGTGGGTTAAAAAACGACCGAAAGATTTGAACGGTCCTAAGCAAGCAAGCGAACTTTATATAAAGGATTTAAAAAAAACTAAAACATGAACAAGACAACATCTTAAAGTGAATATGTGCAAACAGAAAATCCAAGAAAAGACAGCAAAATATTGCAGATAAAGCACCGTACACCAACACTAGACAAAGACCCCACCTTCCCGTATAAATCTTGGATTAAAGCTTTCGTGACTGCAGGAATTCAAATGCTTTAGGTTCTTTCGGTAAAGTCACGTAGATAGGTTCAAAGAAAATGACGTTTCGATCACAACATAATCGATCGTCTGATGACAGCCGCTTGTGTTGTGATCGAAACGTCGTCGTTTTTTGTTATTTTCTTTGAACCATCTACGTGACGTTACTGAAAGACCCAAATAATATGAACCCCCCGTGTAACCATTATATATACGGAGTGGTAGCTCTTGTAATCTCTCATTTACTTGATACAGCTGTCGTGGCTGTGACGGTTCCACCTGAAGATGGAAGCTTGTGTTGCCTCCGAAACGTCGTGATTTTTATTTTATTTACTTTTATTAATTTTAATTTTTTACCTACGTGACTTACCGAAAAAACCTAAGAATACGGAAGCTTGTGTTGCCTCCGAAACGTCGTGATTTTTATTTTATTTTACTTTATTAATTTTAATTTTTTACCTACGTGACTTTACCGAAAAACCTAAGAATATGAACCCCCCGTATAGCCTGAACAGACTGTTGGGGCAAGTGTCGTTAGCGAGTAGTACCTATGGAGGTCAGCACGGTACAGGAGGGAGTTCGATGGCCAGCACCACGCCCAGCCGTCTTTGTCTCCCCAGTGGCGATGTTTCCGCACAGCACCAGGCACGCATTGGCGACTGAGTCGACCTAGGGAAGGCTCAAGACCGGTTCATAGCGCAGCACGCTCACTGCTGCACTACCACTGCACACGGCCAACACCACCGAAGATGATCTGAACCGGTCCTGGGCCCTCCCCTAGGTCGACTCAGCCTCAAATGAGTTCGGTGTGTAAATATCAGATAATCGTCACTAGGGTGTTGGCCGTGATCGGGAATCGAACCCGGGTCGCCAGGTTCACAGCGCAGCGGGCTAACCGCTGCACCACCGCTCCCAGACGCGCGCACACGCGCAAGAGACACGTGCACTCCAACTCGCTGGGGCCAACAGATGACAATGACACCGCTTTCAATTTTGCAGCGTCAGCAGAATAATTGCGTGGCAAAGGCAAAAGAAAAACTGAGTCATCGTCAGTTTGATTTGCGGGGGGCGGGAGGGGGGAGAATGGGTTTTTCAAGTGCGGGCAGGTTAAAGTGGCTCTCCTGACTCGAGCTGAAACTCGGCCATTGATGGAAATTCCACATTCTCATGGCAGGGGTGTGTGCATCTTTATTTTTTGCTGAATTCAGGCAAAGAAGTGATGTTGATTTTTGGTTGCATCTCTCAAGATGATGATGATCATGATGGTGGCTATTTTGCTGATTGATAATGGGATGATTATGATGACGATCTTGATGCTAATTACCTAGTTGATAATGATAATGACGGTCTTGTTTATTGATAATGAGATGCTAATAACGATTGTGGTGATTGATAACGAGATGATAATGGCGATGACGATTTGAATGATTGATAATTAGATGATAATGATGATGATGATTTTAATGATTGAAAATTAGATGATAATGGCGATTACGATTTAAATGATTGATAATGAGAATATAATGATAATGACGATTTTAATTGTTGATAATGAGATGATAATGATGATGACAATTATAATGATTGATAATGAGATGATAATGATGACGATCTTGATCATTGATAATGATATGATCTTGATGATACACATTGTTCCAGCTATGAGTATGATGACGCTGATCATCACAAAATATGGTTCAACACCCGTGCCCCATTTAATCAACAACTAACTCAGTAATCACAGATCGCAATTCATTACTTTTCGCCATCAACTGTATCGCTATTATTACACTGGTCAACACACTTTTTCTGGCATAAGGTATTCCAACGGGTTTAAGGTAATTTTGGGGTGCTGATTCCAAATCTGGCATCAGTTTTTGTTTATCACATCAGGTTTTGAGATATATCAAATATTGCATTTTCAATAAAAATTGCAGAAGAAAAATATTAAATAAATGTGGATATCTACATAAAATTATATTATAAACACACTATCCTAAAAATACAGCACCACATTTTTAAAGCAGTCACTGACTCGCAACAACTTGCAATCATAAGTGACAGAGTTAATTTCGGGTAAAATCAATGAAAATGGGGTATGCCGATAGCACAAAAATGCGATGTGATAGAGCAAATCTGAGATCAGATTTGGAATCAGCACCTGAAATTAGTCTTAAACAGCTGCAAAAGTCCAGGCCAGAATTTTTTTTTGTTGACCAGTGTTATTTATCTTCGCGTATGTAATGATGTGATGATGGCGGCGCTTTGGATGGCGTACATGTGCCGTGAAGCCGAACGATGTTCACAATCGCTTTTGTGGAGCATTGACCCTTCGTGTCAGAAGAACGGTTCTATGTGGAGGCGAATGTGCATGCTGCTGTTGTTAGCATTTGTGTGCTGAGGGCTTCTGAGATGCTCAGAAGCAGGCCTATCTGAAGCCTTCTGCCATGCCCAATGGGAGCGTTTGGGGAGTGCGTTTGCAATTGTATTATTGGGCTGCGATTCGTTTCCACGTGATGGCAAAGACACTTCGTTCAGCTCTCGTTTCCCAGATCGAAAAATGAGAGTTTTCTTTAGAGCTGCTTTGAGTGTTGAGTTTGCTGTACTTCCTCCGAACCTCCGTTGGTTATGTACGGTGCGAAAGAAGTTCAGCATACAAACACTTGTGCACAGGTCGCTTCTGAAAGAAAAGAACGAAGAGCTCAGTAGGCTTTGCCTGGTAAAAAAAAAAAAGAGTCAAGTAAGATGTTATTTATAAAAAAAAATGTATAAGGTGATTTGTTAACCTTTTTCTATCTTTTCACGCCTAACGTGTTTAGTTTGGTTTGTTGTTGTCACCTTCTGACCCGCCCTTGCTGTGACATTTGCGAAAAAATGAGCTTCATAGCTCATCGGATTTATCCAGAAAATTTAAACAAAAAAAAGTCTGATTCTGAATTGTATTCGGTTTGTTTACTCCGCAATGCTTGGCAGCTGAGTCTCGAGGCTCGTTGTACAGGAGGGTCCTGCCAAGTTGTCAGCGGTGGGGGTGACGATGCAGCCTATACATTGTTTAGGCGCCGTGGTGGCTAGGAGATGTTAACTACCTCGCCTGGTGTACAGGAGGTCGTGGGTTCGATCCCGACCCTGACGCCTGCTGCTGTATATTTGGAGTTTGCGTGTCTCTCTCATCATCATCATCATCACGGTGGCTAGGAGATGTTAACTACCTCGCCTGGTACACAGGAGGTCGTGGGTCGATCCTGACCCTGACGCCCGCTGCTGTATATTGGAGTTTGCGTGTCTCTCTCTCTCCTCATCATCACGGTGGCTAGGAGATGTTAACTACTTCGCCTGGTGTACAGGAGGTCGTGGGTTCGATCCCGACCCTGACGCCTGCTGCTGTATATTTGGAGTTTGCGTGTTTCTCTCTCATCATCATCATCATCATCACGGTGGCTAGGAGATGTTGACTACCTCGCCTGGTATACAGGAGGTCGTGGGTTCGATCCCGACCCTGACGCCCGCTGCTGTCTATTTGGAGTTGCGTGTCTCTCTCTCTCTCATCATCATCACGGTGGCTAGCAGATATTAACTACCTCGCCTGGTACACAGGAGGTTGTGGGTTCGATCCCGACCCTGACGCCTGCTGCTATATATTTAGAGTTTGCGTGTCTCTCTCTCCCCGTGGTCGCGTGGATTTTTCTCAGGGTCCTCCGGGTTTTCCCTCCCTGTTTAGAATCGACATCGCCACGCGTTTAGAGTTTTTGCTGCTCTACATTTCCACGTGATGGTGATGATCCATTTCGTTGAGATATTATTTGTGATAACCAGATCGCTTCTGAAAACATTGTTGTATAGCTCAGTGGGCATTAATTGTTTAAAATAAAAAGTTTAGATTTATATTTTGTGTAACCAGTATGTATCGCAGTAGCTTCCCTGGTTTAGCATCGAAAATAAGTTTCCGATGATTATTTTGTTTCGATTTAAAACTTTCGTGACTGCAGGGATTCATCTTCTTGGTTCTTTCGGTAAAGTCACGTAGAATGGAAATAATAAAATAATAAAAATAAAACATATTATGTTTTCTTTTTATTATTTTATTATTTTACCAAGAAGATTATTTTGTTAGCAAAGGTTTTAATTTTTGGTTGTATTGTGATTGGTTCCTTTTTACTGCTGGGCGTGCGCGTGTGTGTGTCACTATTTTATTTTTCTCAGATTGTTTTTCTTTACACCTCTGATGTACGGCGCTTTGAGATTACCCAATTTGAAGGGCGCTTTATAAAAGCGAGCTTGTTATTATTATTATGGAGCTGCTGCTGCTGCTGCTGCTGTGTGATCCCAGTTGAGTGATTTGCAGGTAACATTTTCCAGCATGGGAGATAAAATACAAAAGAGCTTCAGCGATGTTGAATAAAATAAGTGTGCGTGTGTGTTTGTGCCGTGTTGGCCTTCATAGGTGCTACTCGCTAACAACACTTGCCCCAACAGTCTGTTGAGGCTGTACGTGGTGGGAGTGTGATGGGGTGGATCTTTGTCTTTCTGTTTTGGCGTGGCGAAGTGGTTAATGCGCTCACGGCAAACCTCAGTGACTACTTTCGAACAGATCCTGGGCCTCCCCTAGGTCGACCCCAGCCTCAAATAAGTACGTGCCGGTGCGAAATATGTTCAAGGTACATAGACATCGCCAATGGAGAAACAAAGACGGCCGGGGCATGGTAATGGCCACACCACTCCCTCGTGTGCCATTCCGGACGTCATAGGTGCTACTCGCTAACAGCACTTGCCCCAGCAGTCTGGTCAAGTATTCTTAGGTTTTTTTCGGTAAAGTCACGTAGGTAAAACATCAAAATTAATGAAATAAAATAAAATAAAACAAAAATCACGACCGTTTCGGAGGCAACACAAGTCTCCGTCATCAGGTGGACCGTCACAGCCGAATTAGCTGCAGCTAATTCGGATGTTTTATTGTATTTTTCATTAATTTTGATGTTTTACCTACGTGACTTTACCGGAAAAAACCTAAGAATATGAATCCTTGCAGTCACGAAAGCTTCAAATCTAGAATAGTCTGGTTAAGGCTACACGGGGGATCTTTGTCTTTGTTTAGGACATTGGAGAACCCAGAGGAAGCCTAACGTTGTTCGCGAGCACCTATTAAGTCTGAAACGGCACATGAGGTGGTGGGTGGCCAGCACTACCCACGGCCGCCTTTGTCTCCCTAGCGGCGATGTTTTACACATCGCAACCAAGGCACTCATTTGAGGCTGAGTCGACCTATGTGAGGCCCAGGACCGGTTCAGATAATCGTCACTGATGTTGATGGCCGTGAGCGGGAATCGAACTCGGTTGGCCAGGCCCGTAGCGCACCACACAAAAAGCAAAGACAAAGATCCCCCGTATAGCCTTTAAACAGACAGTAGGGGCAGTGCTGTTTACGAGCACCTATGAAGGCCAGAGCGACACACGAGGGGTGGGTGGCCAGCACCACGCCCGACCGCCTTTGTCTCCCCCCAGTGGCGATGTTTACACACCGCACCAGGTACTCATTTAAATCCTGAGTCGGACCTAGGGGAGGCCCAGGACCGGTTCAGACGATCGTCACTGGTGTTGATGGCCGTGAGCGAGAATCGAACTCACGTCTCGAGGTTCAAAGCTGATCGCTACACCACCGCTTCTCACGCGCGCACAAAAGACACGCGCAAACCAAACTGCACAGATCCATTTAAATCAGCCATCCCTTGTGTGTTCACAACACGGCATATGCACATCAATTATAAGTAAGCTTCTCATTGTTGGTCGTTTGCTGTGGTACGGGTGTTTAACTAATTATTATTATTATTTTTATCCTTAATTAGGGGAAGGCATGTCCTTTCAATCTGGCCCCTGGTAATATTATATGCGAAGGTGTGTGAGTGTGTGTGAGTGTGTGCGAGTGTGTGGAGTGTGTGAGTTGTGTATGTGTGTGAGTGTGTATGTGTGTGTATGTGTGTGAGTGTGTATGTGTGTGAGTGTGTATGTGTGTGAGTGTGTATGTGTGTGAGTGTGTATGTGTGTGAGTGTGTATGGTGTGATTGTGTATGTGTGTGAGTTGGATGTGTATGTGTGTGAGTGTGTATGTGTGTGAGTTGGTATGTGTGTGAGTGTGTATGAGTGTGTATGTGTGTGATTGTGTAGTGTGTGAGTGTGAATGTGTGTGATTGTGTATGTGTGAGTGCGGAGCGATAGTGTAGCGGTTAGCGCGTTGCGCTATGAACCCGGCGACCCGAGTTCGATTCCCGCTCACGGCCAACACCAGTGACGATTATCTGAACCGGTCCTGGCCTCCCCTAGGTCGACTCAGCCTCAAATGAGTACCTGGTGCGATATGTAAACATTTCCACTAGGAAGACAAAGGCGGTCGGGCGTGATGCTGGCCACCCACCCCCTCGTGTACCATCCCGGCCTTCATAGGTGCTCGCTAACAGCACTTGCCCCTACAGTCTGTTAAGGCTATATGGGTGATCTTTGTGTCTTGATTCGTTGTGTCTTTGATCTTTGTGTTATGTGGTGATTGTGTATGTGTGTATGTGTGTATGTGTGTATGTGTGTATGTGTGTGAGTATGTATGGTGTGTGTATTGTATGTGTGTGTATATGTGTGTATGTATGTTGAAAGTGGTGGCATAGCGGGTGACGCGCTGCACTACGAAACCCTGTCACTCGAGTTAGATTCCCGCTACAAGATTATCTGGGCCTCCTCTAGGTATACTCAGCACAAAAATGAGTACCTGGTGTGGTGTGGACATACCGCCAATAGGGAGACAAGGCGGTTCGGGTGTGGTGTTGGCCACCCACCCCCTCGTGTACTGTGCCCGGCCTTCATAGGTGCTACTCGCTAACAGCACTTGCCCCTACAGTCTGTGTCTTTGTGTACAACTGCCAGTCGGCTCAGTCACTTAACTCACAACATCTGTGGCTGTCCTGTAACCTCCTGCCACACGAAGCATATTATATCGTTCAAACGATGTGCCATGAAGAAGATGTATCTACTATGAAGTAGGACCATTGCCCGAAACGTCGCCTATGATATAAAAAAACTATTTAAACTATACAACTTTACAAATGATAGCCCATTTGAACATTTATAGCAACCTAATACTCTAAACGCGTGACGTTGATTCTAGACGTGAAGGGTAAAATGAACCCCTAAAAACAAAGTTTTTCACTCTAAATCCTTAATATGCGTGGCGGCTAGAGTCCTCTCGTCCTCTGGCTTGAGATGGCTGCCACCTATGGGTCAGATGATTGTCTGCCAGCATTAAGCAATTGAAAAAAATTCCCTAAACGGTGTAAAATTTAGGAAAAATGTTTTCACGAAAATTAATTGTCACGCACCAACGAGTCTGTGTGGAAAATGTCAGCTCGATTGGATCACGGGGAAGTGGGTTAAAAAACGACCGAAAGATTTGCACGGTCGTAAGCAAGCAAGCAAGCACGCAAGCAAGCAAGCAAGCACGCAAGCAAGCAAGCGAACTTAATGTAAAGGATTTAAAAAGAAAAACATAATAAAATAATATTTTTATTATTTTATTACTTCCCTTCTAACGTGACTTTACCGAAAGAACCAAGAAGACATCAATTGTGATTTAAAGCTTTCGTGACTGCAGGGATCATGTTCTTGGTGATTTCGGTAAAATCACGGAGAAGGGAATTAATAAAATATAAAAATATAAAACAATAAAATTCTCACGATGTTTCGATTACAACACGAGTAAGCATCATCGTAGGCAACGTTCGGGCAATATCCCTTCTTCATAGTAGATCGTCTTCTTCATAGGACACCGTTTGAACGATAAACTATGCTTCGTGTGGCAGGAGGTCACGGGACAGCCACAGATGCTGGTGAGTTATGTGACGAAGATGACGGCAGTTGTCCACAAAGATGATGATGATGATGATTACGTGTGTTGCAATGGGAAATGTCGTGGAGAATTGTATTGTTGTATTATTTTATTATTTTCATTCTACGTGACTTTACCGAAAGAAGAACCAAGAATATGAGCACATTAATTTTGCTTGTGCACCACCAATGTTAGGCGGCTAGCAGCAGCAGCAGCAGCTGCAGCTTGCGAACTTCGTTTCGTGCTCGGAATATCTTGACCACATCCCGAGAGCAATCGCAGTCAGTTCTTCTCTGATATATTGCTTTGCTTTGGGATGAAGTGAACGGATGGCAATTAAAAGGGTAATCCACCCTCGTGTTTACCATCTCCAGTTTTAAAAATATAATATATATATTTCTTAACCCCGGCCAGAAATATTGGTGGAGAGTGGTATGGATGCTTAATCACCTGGTCCCATTTTTTCTCATTTAAGTTGAGATTCATTTAAACCGAAGCCACCACCACCGTCTGGCCTGCCTGCCTCCCTCCCTCCCTCCATCTCGCTTCTGGCAGGCAAGCAAAGAGAGTGAGGACGGACGCAAAATCCACCACGGAATCCAAATAACAAATATATACACACACACATGCACTTTCTCTCTCGCCTAATTCAAATGTAATTGGTTTTTTGGCGTGTTTTTTTACATATAAAAAGGCATTCATTCGGTTGCATTTTGTAAAAAAAAAATATGTTGCCTTAACTTGAATTAGTTCGCAAAGAATGAGAAGTTCTCATGATTGTGTGTGTTTTTTTTTATGTTAATGAAAATAAAAACTTATACTGGCGGCGTTAATACGCATCTGCACGCGAATTTAAGAATCCATCAACATGGACGGAGGTGCCCGATTAGAGGCTCGCGGCGAACGGGAGTTCAACTCCCGATTGGGGTGGGATTCACTCAGCACATCATCCAAATCTCCGGGGGTCGATAAAATCAAGGACACATTTTTTTCGTGGGTCTGTTGACCCAGCTGCTTGAGCGAGTGACTCGTGCAGATCGGGAGGTCAAATCTTGGGTTGCGGTGGGATTCACTCAACCCATCATCACGTAGCGAAGAGTCGATAAAATAAGTACCACACTGTTGTGGGACTGGTCTGGTGGCTCAAGCTCAAATCCTGGTTGTAGTGGGGGGTGGGGTCAGCCCATCATCCTCTCTATGTGGGGGAAGGGGTCGATAAATGACTATTGACCAAACATCTCAATGCTAAAAAAATTCCCTGCAAATTGGTAAATTTAAATAATGCAAAAGAGCAACCATAACCCTCGCCCCTATACTGCAAATATGTGTAGAAATTATTCGTTAATACACTTGGGTTAACAATGTGATGATAAAAAAATAATGTAGATTTTCAAATAATTGTCTTCACGTTTCTGGACTCATTGTGCGCGAATTTCGACAAGAATGTAAACTAACTATTTACAATTTTTTAAAAAATATATTTTTTTATTTTACCATGTAAGGCCTACTGAGCTTTCTAGCTCTTTTCAGCCAAAAAATAATAGCTCAACGATGCGGCTTATCGCGTGGGAATTTATTGCAGCTAAAATACTCTAAACGCGTGATGTTGATTCTAAATGTGGAGGGGAAAACCGTTGAGAGAGACACGCAAACTCCAAATTTGCAGCAGACGTCCGGGTTGGGATGGAACCCATGACCTCCTGTATACCAGGCGAGGCATTTAACATCATCCTGGCCACCACGACGCCCCGAACACACTATCCTACGTTACCGGAGTTTTATTGTTGGCAAAATAAATGTTGTCCTGGTTTGAATTCGAATGGAAACATCCCACGGACGTAATCTAACCCAAACCAATAAAATAAAGACCCTGAATTGTGTTGAGAAAAAAAAGTCCGTATCTACCACCTCCTGCAAGAGTCCTCCCTTTCTCCCCCGTGTGGCCTTAACAGACTTTTGGGGCAGTGTTGTAAGTGAACACTTATGAAGGCCTGCACGGCACATGAGGGGGTGGGTGGCCAACACCACGCCCGGCCGCCTTTGTCTCCCCAGTGGCGAGTTTTTACACATCGCACAAGGTTCTCATTTGAGGCTGAGTCGACCTAGGAGAGGCCCAGTATTTTGTTCGGAAAAATGTCATTGGTGTTGGCCGTGAGCGGGAATCGAATTATGGTCGCCAGGTTCGTAGCGCAGCGCGCTAACCGCTGCACTATCGCTCCCCACACACATGGGCACAACAACAACAACCGCCATTCGCCACTAAGTGGCGGTGACGTCACCACGACGCTTGTGCCAGGCCATGTTCACCTTGAGGCCATGTGAAGTGTCGAACGCCCGCTGGCAGGATGTCACGGGGCAGACCCAGCAGGTGCCACGGGTCGACTGACTGAGATGACTGAGATGAGTGGCTCATGCACCACCTGTGCCCCCTACTGTGACAACTTGCTGTGCTTTAGCCACCCGGCGCTCCGCTCGTTGTTGTGAGCGTCGCTCCTCCGCCCTCCGTTGTGTTGGAGGGCGACTACCTCCAACTGCCCAGTAGCGTCCTTCACGAGCCTCCTCCACAGGGGCCGATGTTGACACCGCTAGTACCAGTCATCGGCAAGTCCACTCAGCTCCACGTCCTCCCGTACCACATCACTCCATCTATTCTCCAGCCCGTGCCGCGCCCGTTTAGCCCCCTCGATCCGGCCGAACAAAAGCTGTTTTGGCATGCGGTGGCTGGGCATGCGGGCTACATGACCCAGCCAACGCAGCCTTGCCTGCCGGAGGAGCTCACCGATGGGACACATGGGCACACACACGCACACTCACTCACGCACACACGCACGTGCACACACGCGCGCTCACTCACAGACACGAACCCACACACGCACGCAGTCACACGCACACACACGCACAGACACGCACACACTCACATGCACACACGCACCCACACACGCACACTCACGCACAGACACGCACACACTCACATGCACACACGCACCCACACACGCACACTCAACCACAGACATGCACGCACGCACCCACGCACGCAGTCACACGCACGCACACGCACGCACCAACACACGAACACACACGCACAGATGCACGCACGCTTCTCCATCACCGCGACTAATTGGACTCTGAGCTAAATCGCAAATCGCCCTGAGCGGCACCACGGACTGTGAGATCGCGGTGGCCAGCGGGGATGTTCTAATGAAAACAAATGACGTGGCGGCGGTAAAACGACGTTTAAATGAACCCGAGTGGGGAGGGTTTTGCCAGTGCACGGGTGTGCGGTGTGGGTTGGTGGTGGTAGTGATTTAAAGGGGCGCTGGTTATTGTTGTTGTTTTTGTTGGTGTTGTTTCGTCGGCGATGCTGCTGCTGTTGTTGTTGTTGCTGCTGCTGTGTTTGCACGTGGCACACAGAGCATAGCTCACACGTCTCAGCCTTGTGGGTCTACATGTGAGTATCTGGGTCTCTGTCCGAGTCTATGGGTCTCTGTTTGATTAGCTGGGTCTCTATATGAGTGTATGGGTCTCTGTGTGAGTATCTGGGTCTCTATATGAGTCTGTGGGTCTCTGTGTGAGTATCTGGGTCTCTATGTAAATATATGGGTCGCCATGTGAGTGTCTGGGTCTCTGTCCGAGTCTATGGGTCTCTGTGTGATTAGCTGGGTCTCTATATGAGTCTATCGGTCTCTATGTGAGTATCTGGGTCTCTATATGAGTCTATGGGTCTCTGTGTGAGTATATGGGTCTCTATATGAGTCTATGGATCTTTGTGTGATTATCTGGGTCTCTATATGAGTCTATGGGTCTCTGTGTGAGTATCTGGGTCTCTATATGAGTCTATGGGTCTCTGTGTGAGTCTATGGGTCTCTGTGTGAGTATCTGGGTCTCTGTGTGAGTCTATGGGTCTCTATGTGAGTATCTGGGTCCCTATATGAGTCTATGATCTCTATGTGGGTATCTGTGGTCTCCATAATAGTCCATGGTCTGCACGTGAGTCTATAGGTCTCTATGTGAGTTTCTGGGTGTCTATATTAGTCTATGGGTCTCTGTGTGAGTATCTGGGTCTCTGTGTGAGTCTATGATCTCTATGTGGGTATCTGTGGTCTCCATAATAGTCCATGGTCTGCACGTGAGTCTATAGGTCTCTTTATGAAACTACTACATAATAGGCGACGTTATGGGAATTCACAGCATATATTAGATATATATTTTTCAAAGGCCAGATTGTTATTGGATAATGTGTTGAGTTTTTCACGTCATTAAATCAATACGCTCCGAGTCTCGTGTCCGTGTGGCGTTATTTATAGCGGAGCGGTGGCACAGCGGTTAACGCACTCTGCTAGCAATCCCGCGACCAGAGACGAATATTCGAACCGTTGCCGGACCTCCCCCTAGGTCGGCTCAGCCTTTAAACGCGTAACCCGGGTTGTCTGTGTAAAACATCACCGCCGTGGAGACAAAGGCGGCCGTCCATAAATGACGTCACGCACCTGGGGGGGGTGGGTGGTCAGACATTTGTGACGATGTGTGACGAGGGGGGGGGGGGGTGTTTGACAAATGTGACGTCACATCAAAATGCGCAACTTTAAATAAATATAGACAACACGTTCTACTTAATTAAATAGACTTTTAATAAATGTTTTCTCCTATAACATCAGAGTGCAGCTCCACATTAAATACGCACTACAATGACAATAGTTTAAAGCAATTTTAAGCATTTTATAAAAAAAAATTTTGGGGGGGGGGCAGAGCTTTGTGACGTCATATTTGAGGGGGGGGGTCTGAATTTTTGTGACGCCGTGTAACGAAGGAGGGGGGTGAGGGTCACAAACGTCCAAAATCTCGTGACGTCATTTATGGACGGCCCCAAAGGTGGCCGGGCGTGGTGTTGACCCACCCCCACCTCCCCGTTCCGCGGCCTTCATAGGTGCTCGCTACCAGAAACGAAAATAAACTTTTTGATTTAAAGCTTTCGTGACTGCAGGGATTCATCTTCTTGGTTCTTTCGGTAAAGTCACGTAGAAGGAAAATAATAAAAAATAAAAATAAAACATAATAATTCTCACGACGTTTCGGCCACAACGCAAGCAGCCGTCTTCAGGTGGAGAACAGGTCTGTCAAGTAGACTCCGTCTACCAGTAGACTCTGTCTATTTGATAGACCTGTTCTCCACCTGAAGACTCTGTCTACCAGTAGACTCTGTCTACTTGACAGACCTGTTCTCCACCTGAAGACTCTGTCTACCAGTAGACTCTGTCTACTTGACAAACCTGTTCTCCACCTGAAGACTCTGTCTACCAGTATACTCTGTCTACTTGACAAACCTGTTCTCCACCTGAAGACTCTGTCTACCAGTAGACTCTGTCTACTTGATAGACCTGTTCTCCACCTGAAGACTCTGTCTACCCGTAGACTCTGTCTACTTGACAGACCTGTTCTCCACTTGAAGACTCTGTCTACCAGTAGACTCTGTCTACTTGACAGACCTGTTCCCCACCTGAAGACGGCTGCTTGCGTTGTGGCTGAAACGTCGTGAGAATTATTTTATTATGTTTTATTTTTATTTTTTTATTATTTTCCTTCTACGTGACTTTACCGAACGAACCAAGAAGAATATACATGTTGTTTATTTCTACCAGGTAAAGCCCCTCCGAGCTACGTAACTCCCTTTGCAGAAGAGACCTTGGCCACAAATGACAGCTCAGCGAAGCGGCTTGTCACGTGGGAATGTAGAGCAGCAGTCAAACACTCAGCAGCAGCCAAACACGTGATGGTGATTCTAAATGTGGAGGGGGAACACCGGAGGACCCAGAGGGAAAAAAATCCACGCGGGGAAAGAGAGAGAGAGACACGCAAACTCGAAATATACAGCAAGCGTCAGGGTCGGAATGGAACCCACGACCTCGTGTAAAACAGGCGAGGAAGTTAACTTCTCCTAGCCAACCTGATGATGATGAGAGAGAGACACGCAAACTCCAAATATGCAGCGGACGTTAGAGTCGTAATCGAACCCACGACCTCCTGTATACCAGGCGAGGTAGTTAACATCTTCTAGCCACCGTGATGATGATGGGAGAGAGACACGCAAACTCCAAATATACAGCAGGCGTTAGGGTCGGGATCGAACCAACGACCTCCTGCATACCAGGCGAGATAGCTAACATCTCCTTGCCACCGTGGTGATGATGATGATGAGAGAGAGAGACACGCAAACTCTAATATTCAGCAGCGGGCGTCAGGGTCGGAATCGAACCCCACGACCTCCTGTATACCGACAACCCGTTAAGGCGACACGAAGTTCTTTGTAATTGGCGTTAGTAACCAACTCTCTGATGAGACGTATCGGAGTGTAAGGATGCCACGGGGAGGTTTGTACGACAGATAAATTCAATGCAAAGCGGCGACCTGGAAAATTAACAGCGACAAGCGAGTACGAAAAATGTGCGCGTGGGTCAGTTAATGCCACTCCCGCGGGGTCATTTGAATGTTAAAGGGTTCGTGTGAGTGAGTACGTTTTGTGTGGGGAGTGTGTGTGTGGTGAATGTGTGTGTGGTGAGTATGTGTGTGGTGTGTGGTGGTGTGTGGTGAGTGTGGTGAGTGTGTGAGTGTGTGTGGTGAGTGTGTGAGTGTGTGATGTGAGTGTGTGTGGTGTGGTGTGGTGTGGTGAGTGTGTGCGTGGTGAGTGTGTGTGGTATGTGTGTGGTGAGTGTGTGTGTGGTGAGTGTGAGTTAGTACGTGTGGTGTGTGTGTGGTGAGTGTGTGTGGTGTGGTGTGTGTGGTGAGTATGTGGTGTGGTGTGTGTGTGGTGAGTGTGTGTGTGGTGTGTGTGTGGTGAGCGTGTGTGGTGTGTGTGTGGTGAGTGTGTGAGTGTGTGTGGTGAATGTGTGTTTGGTGAGTGTGTGTGTGGTGGTGTGTGTGTGGTGTGTGTGTGTGTGGTGTGTGTGGTGAGTGTGGTGTGTGTGGTGTGTGTGGTTAGTGTGTGTGGTGAGTTGAGTTAGTACGTGTGGTGTGAGTGTGTGTGACGAGTGTGTGTGGTGTACGTGTGTGTGGTGAGTGTGGTGTGTGTGGTGAGTGTGTGTGTGGTGAGTGAGTGTGTATGGTGTGTTTGTGGTGAGTGTGTGTGTGTGTGGTGTTGTGTGTGTGGTGAGTGTGTGGTGTGAGTGTGTGTGTGGTGTGTGTGTGTGGTGAGTGAGTGTGTGTGGTGTGTGTGGTGAGTGTGTGGTGGTGTGTGTGTGGTGTGTGTGTGTGGTGAGTGTGGTGTGTGTGGTGTGTGTGTGGTGAGTGTGTGTGTGGTGAGTGTATGTGGTTAGTGTGTGTAGTTAGTTTGTGATGTGAGTGTGTGTGTGTGGTGTGTGTGTTGTGTGGTGAGTGTGGTTGTGAGTGTGTGTGGTGAGTGTGTCTGTGTGTGGTGAGTGTGTGTGGTGTGGTGAGTGTGTGTGTGGTGTGTGTGTGGTGTGTGTGTGTGGGTGGTGTGTGTGTGTGGTGTGTGTGGTGAGTGTGTGTTTGTGGTGAGTGTGTGTGGTGTGTGTGTGGTGTGTGAGTGTGGTGAGTGTGTGTGTGTGGTGAGTGAGTGTTTGTGGTGTGTCTGGTGAGGGTGTGTGGTGTGTGTGGTGTGTGTGTTTGTGTGGTGAGTGGTGGGTGTGTGTGTGGTGTGTGTGTGTGGTGTGTGTGTGGTGAGTGTGGTGTGTGTGGTGTGTGTGGTGAGTGTGTGTGTGGTGAGTGTATGTGGTGAGTGTGGTGTGTAGTTAGTTTGTGATGTGAGTGTGTGTGTGTGGTAAGTGTGAGTGTGTGTGGTGAGTGGCTAAAAAAACAAAAAACCCTAAACATTTCAAGAGCCGCGATGCATTCTGGTTGACACGACACGCTGCTCCTAAGTAAGTGATGACGTCACAAAACAGTCCTTCAAGAGCGGCACGTGGCACACGAGTCGCAGAATGGCGGCCGCTGAGTGTGTGCGGTGAGAGGGTGGGTCGGTGGGGGTCTTTGTCTATCTCGTTAGTCTCCAATCAGTGGGGGGGGGGGGGGGGGCTCTGGGCTCTAGGTTGAGAAGGAGACAAGAATCCTGTTCTGGTTGTGAAGATTTTTTACAATTGTTTTTTATTTATCATTTAAGGCCCCACTGAGCTGTGTAACTCTTTTTTTCAGAAGCGACCATCACAAACGACAGCCCGACGAATTGGCTTATCGCGTGGACATGTATGGCGGCCAAATAACCCTAAACGCGCGACGTTGATTCAAAAGTTGGAGGGAAAAACCGCAGGACCCGGAGGAAAAATCCACGTGGCCACGGTGAGCGAGAGAGACACGCGAACTCCAAATATACAGCAGCAGGCGTCAGGGTCAGGATCGAACCCGCGACCTCCTGCATACCAGGCGAGGTAGTTAACATCTCCGAGCCACTGTGATGTTGATGATGAGAGAGAGAGACACGCAAAATCCAAATATACATCAGGCTTCAGGGTCAGGATCGAACCCGCGACCTCCTGCATACCAGGCGAGGTAGCTCACATCTCCGAGCCACTGTGATGTTGATGATGAGAGAGACACGCAAACTCCAAACATACAGCAGCAGGCGTCAGGCTCGATATCGAACCCGCGACCTCCTGCATACCGGCGAGGTAGCCAACATCTCCGAGCACCAATTAGCTCCACGTGGTGAGCAGATTAAGCTAATGGTGATTGGGAGGCACGCGGTCGAGGCGCTATAATGAGCTCCCGTCAGCGAGCTCGCATCCCCACGAGACCCCGTGGAAGATGAAGCCGCCACTGTCGCCGTCACTGCCAGCGTTTCCAGTCTCCCGTGGGTCTCTATGCACATCGACGGGTCTCTATGTCACCGCCACTTAGTGGCAAAT
>NC_083834.1:5426897-5476340 GCF_015708825.2 Lethenteron reissneri
ATGGCCCCTGCATCACCACCGGCAGGCGTGGCTCCGAACAGCTGCTCACAAGGCCAATTACGGAGACCGTGTTGATCTCAGCCGAGATCAATCTGTTGATGTCAGCCGAGGGGTGGCAGATGCGGTGACGTAGCCGTCAAATCTTAAGTAATTTAAATGTTTCTTTTATATATGTATACGTATATTCTTAGGTTTTTCGGTAAAGTCACGTAGGTAACAAATTAAAATTAATAAAAGTAAAATAAAAATAAAATAATTTTTTTATTTTTATTTTACTTTTATTAATTTTAAATTTTTACCTACGTTACTTTACCGAAAAAAACCTAAGAATATGAATCCTTGCAGTCACGAAAGCTTCAAATCTAAAATGTATACGTATGTTTAGCTTCTTTGGCACTAAATTTCGATTTAAAGCTTTCATGACTGCAGGGATTCATCTTCTTGGTTCTTTCGGTAAAGTCACGTCGTGAGAATTATTTTATTTTATTATGTTTTATTTTTATTTTTTTATTCTTTTTGCACCGTGCTCATCGGAGTTGCGTTGGAATGACAACAAACTAAACGCAAAAAGCAGTTTTAACGAAATGAGTCTGTCAGTTTAGATGATGATGGTGATGATTTAAAAGTGCTTCACTGCTCTCAGTGGCGTCCTAATATCGGAAGGAAGAGCGTTCCAGACGGCCGCAGAAGCTCATCCGTTTGTTGTTGTTGTACATTGCGACTGGCGCAATCCAATAAGTTGCCAGAGCTCTGCAGTCCTATATTTGGATGCTTGTCCAATTCCATTAGCGAGCTGTTTCAACTGACCACACAACTCACCCACACCAGTGTACGGACACTCACCACACAGCTCACCAGAGCAGTGTGTGTCTGTTTATTCGTCTATTTGTGTGTCTGTGTGTACGTGTGGTTGTGTCATCAAGTCTTTATGTTTTCTTGTTTGTGTTTGTCTATGTTGCTGTGTATATCTCGCCGTGTCTTCATCTATAGTAGCAACATCTATGCAAAACTATTCTTTTACCGGATAATGCCCACTAAGCTACACATAGCTCATTCTAGATTTGAAGCTTTCGTGGCTGCAAGGATTCATATTCTTATGTGTTTTCGGTAAAGTCACGTAGGTAAAACATTAAAATTAATAAAAGTAAAATAAAATAAAAATCACGACGTTTCGGAGGCAACACAAGCTTCCGTCTTCAGGTGGAACCGCCACAGCCACGACAGCTGTATCAAGTAAATGAGAGATTGCAAGAGCTACCACTCCGTTTATATAATGGTTGGAGAGGGGGGGGGGGGAGCGGCAAGTACAGCACACTTTTTATTCATATGGTAAGGTGAGGCTTAAGAGGGTGAGCCTTTGTTATGGTTTGTGACAACTAAACATGATAAACATGGTCAACCTGTAATAGTTGTCTGTCAAATAAGATTGGCCAGATAAGTGTAGTTAAATCTTTTTTGCATGGTTAATCACATCTTTCCAATGATTACTCAGTTTGTAACCGTCATCACGGTTGAATTATGTCTGTGTTTGTATATTTGTATGGCTTCGTGTACAAACCTTTGATGGTAGCCAGGAGGTTTGCAGAGAACCTTGGTCTCGGAAAAGACAATTTCATGAGAGCCCACCGAGTTGTAGCAATGATCGGCAACGGCCGAAGAATCAGTTCTACATAGCTCTTTTCAGAAGCGACATGGCCATTCCCAATGATAGCTCGACTGAGTGGCTTATATCGTGAACATATATAACAGCCACTTGCTCTAAATGCACGACGATTCCAAATGTGTAGGGGAAATATTCTTAGGTTTTTTTCGGGTAAAGTCACGTGGGTAAAAAATTTCAAATTAAAAAAAGTAAAATAAAACATGATAAAAATGACGACGTTTCGGAGGACCCGGGAGAAAAATCCACGCGACCATTGGGAGAGAGACACACGCACAATCCAAATATACAGCAGCAGGCGTCAAGGTCGGGATAGAACCCACGACCTCCTGGAAACCAGGCGAGGCAGATAACGTCTCACCAGCGTGGTGTCCTGTTTGCTTGCGTGCTTGTCCTGTGCTGCACATACCCTTGTGCGGTCTGTGTCACTCGTGAGGTCCACGTCACTCGTGTGGTCTACGTCGCTTCACGCTATCGACATCACATCAAACTCTTAGTTCTTTCGGTAAAGTCACGTAGGTAAAAAATTTAATGTAAATTAAAATAAATAAATAAAAATCACAACGTTTCGGAGGCAACACAAGCTTCCGTCTTCAGGTGAAACCGTCACAGCAAAAAAATCTGCTGTGACAGTTTCACCTGAAGACGGAAAAGCTTGTGTTGCCTCCGAAACGTCGTGATTTTTTTATTTTTTATTCATAATTAAATCTGCTGTGACAGTTTCACCTGAAGACGGAAGCTTGTGTTGCCTCCGAAACGTCGTTATTTTTTAAATTTATTTATTTTATTAATTTTAATTTAATTTTTTACCCACGTGACTTTACCGAAAGAACTAAGAGTATGAATCCTTGCAGTCACGAAAGCTTCAAATCTAGACATCACATCACCCTTTCCGCGCGTGAGCCCCAGGCTCTCTTAGTGGCTCACGCTACCGGCTTGCTATCGGGTGAGCACCGCTCTGCATCCTCCCCCCCCCCCCTCGCTTTGTTGTGTACAGAGAGCTATGGCCATCGTGGAGCCAAAGAATTACATAACAGGCAGCAGCCAGCCAACGCTGATTGTAGCCGTCCTGGACATCGCTCATTCGGAGGCCCCCATTGATTCTCCTGTCCGCGCCGCGCAGTGAATTCTCACGAATTCAGGGTCGAGGTTTTCGACTCGAGGAACGTTTTGTGTTTTTTGTTTGTGTCGTTGCGTGCGCGCGCGGTGCAGAATCTATCGCTCCTCCAAGGCTACGGTGGATCGATCGCCTCGTGATGTCTCGTCGTCGTTGTCGCCACCCACTGGACGTCTGTGAAATAGAGCTTTGTAGCTCATCGGATTACTCCAGTAATGCATACTTATTACGATTCTGATCGTCGTCGTCATCATCATGGCCGTCATTATCGTGGTGCACCACGTTGGTGAGATGTTAACTACCTCGCCTGGTATGCAAGAGGTCGTGCGTTCGATCCCAACCCTGACGCCTGCTGCTGTATATTTGGAGTTTTGCGTGTCTCTCTCTCTCATAATCATCACGGTGGCTAGGAGATGTTAACTACCTGGCCTGGTATGCAGGAGGTCGTGGGTTCGATCCCGACCCTGACGCCTGCTGCTGTATATTTGGAGTTTGCGTGTCTCTCTCTCTCATAATCATCACGGTGGCTAGGAGATGTTAACTACCTCGCCTGGTATACAGAAAGTCGTGGGTTCGATCCCAACCCTGACGTCTGCCGCTATATATTTGGAGTTTGCGTGTCTCTCTCTCTCTCATAATCATCACGGTGGCTATGAGATGTTAACTACCTCGCCTGGTACACAGGAGGTAGTAGTGGGTTCGATCCCAACCCTGACGCCTGCCGCTGTATATTTGGAGTTTGCGTGTCTCTCTCTCTCATAATCATCACGGTGGCTAGGAGATGTTAACTACCTCGCCTGGTATACAGGAGGTCGTAGGTTCGATCCCAACCCTGACGCCTGCCGCTGTATATGTGGAGTTTGCGTGTCTCTCTCTCTCATAATCATCACGGTGGCTAGGAGATGTTAACTACCTGGCCTGGTATGCAGGAGGTCGTGGGTTCGATTCCGACCCTGACGCCTGCTGCTGTATATTTGGAGTTTGCGTGTCTCTCTCTCTCTCTCATAATCATCACGGTGGCTATGAGATGTTAACTACCTCGCCTGGTACACAGGAGGTAGTAGTGGGTTCGATCCCAACCCTGACGCCTGCCGCTGTATATTTGGAGTTTGCGTGTCTCTCTCTCTCATAATCATCACGGTGGCTAGGAGATGTTAACTACCTCGCCTGGTATACAGGAGGTCGTAGGTTCGATCCCAACCCTGACGCCTGCCGCTGTATATGTGGAGTTTGCGTGTCTCTCTCTCTCATAATCATCACGGTGGCTAGGAGATGTTAACTACCTCGCCTGGTAAACAGGAGGTCGTGGGTTCGATCCCAACCATGACGCCTGCCGCTGTATATTTGGAGTTCGTGTGTCTCTCTCTCTCCCCGTGGTCGCGTGGATTTTTCTACAGGTCCTTCGGTCCCCCCCACATTTAGAGTCAACATCATGCGTTTAGAGTATTTGGCTGCTATACGTTACGGCAATGATAAGCCTCTTTGTTGAGCCATCACTTGCAATAGTCAGGGCCTATCGCAAATGGTGCCTTACCTGGTAACATAAAAAAAGAATTTCGATTTAAAGCTTTCGTGACTGCAGGGATTCATCTTCTTGGTTCTTTCAGTAAAGTCACGTAGAATGGAAATAAAATAAAAATAAAACATAATAAAATAATTCTCACGACGTTTCGCCACAACGCAAGCAGCCACAACGCTGCTTGCGTTGTGGCTGCAACGTCGTGAGAATGATTTTATTATGTTTTATTTTTATTTTATTATTTCCATTCGACGTGACTTTACCGAAAGAACCAAGAAGATAAAATAAAATGTTTAGCTATAGATATCGATCATTTATCATCCCCATCATCATGGCTGGATGAATGCTTCCCCCAAGAGCAGTCGCTCCCCTGCCCTCCCCACCCCCAACTCCGATCAAATAATCCTGCCGCACGGATCGACTTCGCCGCTCCATCTCCACGTGTTGGCGTCCTCCTCTCGGACCGCCGCGTTCCATCCCTTGGCTGCGCCTCCGTTGTGAGTCTCGACCCCCACCGCCGTCCCCATAGCGACCGCCCCCCCCCCCCCCAAGCCCCACTCACTCTTCCGAACAGATCGGTGGTGATGGTGATGATGGCGATGATGGTGACGATGATGTCATTGACGCTATGTGTACGTTTGTGTGAGGGTGGGGGTAGCAGTAGCCGTCAGCGCTACGCCGCGCTACGAACCCGGCGATCTGAGTGAGATTCCCGCTCACGGCCAACAACACCGGTGACGATCATCTGAACCGGTTTCCGACCTCCCCTAGGTCGACTCAGCCTCAAATAACACATTGTCCTCCCTCCCCCCCCCGCTCCCCCTCCTACCCCATCTTCTCAAACACCACACTCTCCTCACCACCCTCCTCTCACCATCCTCTCACCATCCTCTCACCATCCTCTCACCATCCTCTCACCATCTTCTCACCATCCTCCTCTTACCATCATCCTGTCAACATGCTCCTCTCATCCTTCATCCTCCTCCACCCACCTTGTCCCCTCCCCCACCACCCCACCCCAACCCCCCTCCCCTCACCCCCCCATCAGAAAGCCGACCTGGCCGTCGCTCCGCTCACCATCAACTACATGCGCGAGAAGGTCATCGACTTCTCCAAGCCCTTCATGACCCTGGGCATCAGCATCCTGTACCGCAAGCAGAACGGCACCAACCCGAGCATCTTCTCCTTCCTGATCCCCCTCTCGCCCGACATCTGGATGTACATCTTGCTCGCCTACCTGGCCGTCAGCTGCGTCCTCTTCGTCATCGCCAGGTAGCCCACGTGCGTGTGTGGCGTGCGTGGCGTGTGTGGCTGAGTGGACTTGCCGATGACTGGTACCAGCGGTGTCAAGATCGGCCTCTGTGGAGGAGGCTCGTTAAGGACGCTGCTGCTACTGGGCAGTTGGAGGCAGTCGCCCCTCTAGCAACAACGGAGGGCGGAGGAGCGACGCTCACAACAACGAGCGGAGTGCCGGGTGGCTAAAGCACAGCAAGTTGGCACAATAGGGGGCACAGGTGGTGCATCAGCCAGTCATCTCGGTCATCTCAATCAGTCGACCCGTGGCACTTGGGTCTGCCCCGTGACCTCCTGCCAGCGGGCGTTCGACACTTCACGTGGCCTCAACGTGCACATGGCCTGGCACAAGAGTCGTGGTGACGTCACCGCCACTTAGTGGCGAATGGCGGTTGTTGTTGTTGTGTGTGTATGGCGTGTGGCGCGCGTGTGTGTAGGCCTCGGCAAGGCAAGGTAAAAGGTGAAAGATAAAAACAACGACCCTACCTTTACCCTACCTTTTACCTTACCACAATACAATCACTCTACCCTACCATTCACCCTTTAGCAGGTAAGGTACAAGGTAAAAAGCAACGAGTCTGCCTTTATCCTACATTTTACCCTTGCCCCATTCAAATGACCTGATTACAGGGTAATTACTGGAGTACTACCAGGGGCGGTTTCTTCATTAGGGCGATTGGGCGACGCACCACCAATGTCATTGAACCACAGAGTCACGCTTGCCGTTATTGTGCCTCTGGATATAGTCCAATCAGCGTCATGTCACGTTCTGTGGAGTACCGCCTCTTTTTGGGCGATTTCACTCCGGCTGAGAATCGCCCCGAGTGGCCCCATAGACTTACATTGAAAGATGGTTTTTTTTCGAACGGGGGCGCTCCAATGCATTCTCTATGGCTTCCGGGAGGGCTCGCCCTAACGTGCTAACGTCATCATACGTAAGCACGTTTCATCCAACAATATAATTTATCGCCACCTAGTGGAATCTTTAATAAAATAAACTTGAGTGGTTTGTTTTAATAGTGAGTATAGAAACAAACAAAATGTATTGTAAGAGTCACTTCATTTTTCATTAATATTAAAGAAGTGAAGTTGCCTTTACATGCTTAAGCTGTTAATTTATCCATTGCATGGGTGGACCTTATCCTTATCAATCATCCAGACATTTGCCCCCCCTGAGAGATTTTGCAGGAGCCGCCACTGGGTACTACTACACCTGAAAAAGGTTTTTTAACAGGATAAATTACCTTAGCTTGCCGAGGCCTACGTGTGTGTGTGTGTAGCTCACAAATCCTTGAACAGGTCTGGACGCTGTAGCTCGTCCGGTGGGCGAAGAGGCTGCGTCGGCCGTTATCACGTAGCCAATATTGCCCCAGCCACCGCATGGCCAGGCAGATTCTGTTTTGGCCAGATAGAGGGGGTGTGTGTGGGGGGGTGGGTTTAAAGGGCGCGGAACGAGCTGGAGAGGAGATGGAGCTGGTACAGGAGGGTGTGGAGCTGAGTGGACTTGCCGATGACCGGTACCAGCGGTGTCAAGATCGGCCTCTGTGGAGGAGGCTCGTGAAGGACGCTACTGGGCACTTGGAGGAAGTCGCCCTCCAACAATAACGGAGGGTGGAGGAGTGACGCTCACAACAACGAGCGGAGCGCCGGGCGCCTAAATTGCAGCTGGTTTGCACAGCAGGGGTCACAGTTGATGCATCTGCAAAATCATCTAAGCCTTCGACACTTCACGTGGCCTCAAAGTGCACCTAGCCTGGCACAAGCGCCGTGGTGACGTCGCCACCAATTAGTGGCGAATGGCGGCTGTTGTTGTTGTCTGTACACATGTTGCGTGCCTGCGTGTCTGTGTACGTGCGTGCATACGTGTGTATCTGTGCACGCGTGCGTACATGCGTGTCTATACAGGTGTGCGTACTTGTGCGTGCGTGTACGTGCGTACGTGTGCACGTGTGTGTGCGTGCGTACGTGTGCCTCTGTACACGTTTGCGTACGTGTGTGTCTGTACACGTGCGTACGCGTGCGCGTGTGCGTGCGTGCGTTCGCGCGTGCGTGCCCATGCATTTAAATAGCTGGGGGGGGGGTGGTGGTGGGTGCAGCCATTCCCCTACTAAAATATGCGTTCCATTAAAAGTGCGGCGGGAGAGGGGTGTGTGTGTGGGGGGGGGGGGATGAGTGTGGGGGGCAAGAGGAGAAATAACGAAAAAAAAGAATTGAAAGTCGTTTGTACAGCTCTGGCTGTTTAATGCGGGTGACGTGGAAACTAATTGCGCTCGTGCCGCGCATCCGCAGGAACAGAGACGTCGGCCTGCCGGTTTTCATGCTCTGTTAACAGACGCTCGCAAATGTTCATTGTGTGTGAAGGTGAGAACGTGCGCGCGTGTGTGTGTGGGGGAGTGCGTGCGTGTGTGCGTGTGGGAGTGCGTGCGTGTGTGTGTGGGGGGGGGTGCGTGCGTGTGTGTGTGTGGGGGAGTGCGTGTGTGGAGGGGTGCGTGCGTGTATGTGTGTGTGTGTGGGGGGGAGTGCGTGCGTGTGTGGGAATGCGTGCGTGTGTGTGTGTGGGGGTGCGTGCGTGTATGTGTGTGTGTGGGGGGGGGAGTGCGTGTGTGCGTGGGGGAGTGCGTGCGTGTGTGTGTGTGTGTGGGGGTGCGTGCGTGTGTGGGGGGGGGGTGCGTGCGTGTGTGTGTGTGGGGGTGCGTGCGTGTGTGCGTGGGGGAGTGCGTGCGTGGGGGAGTGCGTGCGTGTGTGTGCGTGGGGGAGTGCGTGCGTGTGTGTGTGTGTGGGGGAGGGCGTGCGTGTGTGTGTGTGGGGGTGCATGCGTGTGTGGGGGGGGGGTGCGTGCGTGTGTGTGTGGGGGGGAGTGCGTGCGTGTGTGTGTGTGGGGGTGCGTGCGTGTGTGTGTGTGTGGGGGTGCGTGCGTGTGTGTGTGGGGGGGGGTTCGTGCGTGTTTGTGTGTGGGGGTGCGTGCGTGTGTGCGTGGGGGAGTGCGTGCGTGTGTGTGTGTGTGTGGGGGTGCGTGCGTGTTGTGTTGTGTGGGGGGGTGCGTGCGTGTGTGTGGGGGGGTGCGTGCGTGTGTGTGTGGGGGGGTGCGTGCGTGTGTGTGTGGGGGAGTGCGTGCGTGTGTGTGTGGGGGTGCGTGCGTGTGTGCGTGGGGGTGCGTGCGTGTGTGTGTGGGGGTGCCTGCGTGTGTGTGTGTGGGAGTGCGTGCGTGTGTGTGTGTGGGGGAGTGCGTGCGTGTGTGTGTGTGTGGGGGGGTGCGTGCGTGTGTGTGTGGGGGAGTGCATGCGTGTGTGTGTGGGGGTGCGTGCGTGTGTGTGTGCGTGGGGAGCGGTGGTGAAGCGGTCAGCGCTTGGCCGCACTACCGAACCCGGCGGCCCGAGTTCGATTCCCGCTCACGAGCCAACATTGATGACGAATATTTTAACCGGTCCTGGGCCTCCCCTAGGTCGACTCAGACTCAAATGAGTACCTCGTGCGGTGTGTAAACGTTGCCACTAGGGAGACAAAGGCGGCCGGGCGTGGTGTTGGCCACCCACCGCTTCGTGTGCCGTGCGGGCCTTCATAGGTGGTTGCTAGCAGCACTTGCCCCAACAGTCTGTTCAGGCTACCCGGGGCATCGTTGTCTTTGTATGCTTGGCCTTTTGAGTTTTGGGGTCTTTGCTAAGTAAACCATCATTATCCCGCCAGGGTCGATAAAATAGGTACCATTTTATGGGAAGCTGAACGGTGTATTCATGACGCCTGCCATAGCAATGTGGAAGGGCATTTAACCTTGTGGCCAGGTGCCACAGCAATCCGAGTTTCCGCTCTCAAACCGGGGCTAGACTCAGCTACATCATCCCACTGGGGTGGTTAAAATTAGTACCACGTTGTGTACCATGGCCAGTGGTCAGTAGCTGTCCCCTGGCATGGGAATGTGGAATTTTCGCGGCTTTGCTGGGGTGGCTGCCAGCGTCGCAACCGTGCCTCCAATTTATTCTCAGAATATTAGCTTTTTTTTTCTTCCATTGTCATTAAAATCTATCAAAATTAATTAAAAGTAAAAATTTTCTAATGGAATTTAAAGTTCCCACTAGGGGGATGAGCGTTACAATGGAAGAGTTAAGTAAGAAAGTGGGAGGATTATAAATGAATCAACTCTTATTGCCTTTTAATATTTTTTATATTTCTCTTTCAGCGATTGAATTTTCGCGCAGACGCAGGGAAGAAAAAAACGCGTGTTGGGTCACGTGCATCCGTATTGTTGCCTGGCTTTTTTTTAAGCGAAATGAATTATAAAATAACGTCAAGTAGACAGAGTCTGACAGACATGTTCTCCACCTGAAGACGGCTGCTTGCGTTGTGGCTGAAACGTCGTGAGAATTATTTTATTATGTTTTATTTTTATTATTTTATTATTTTCCTTCTACGTGACTTTACCGAAAGAACCAAGAAGATGAATCCCTGCAGTCACGAAAGCTTTAAATCGAAACGTATATATACTAATAGGGTTTTCCCCTTTTCTTTCTGGCAACAAAACTGACACATTTTGCAAGGAATCATGCTTACATTAACCACAATACTTGCAGTCAAATGCAAAAAAAAACAATACTCTGATAATTTATGCATTGTCTTTGAAACTGATTGGTCCACACCAGAGACAGCTTTCTTTAGAGCCTAGTCTCATATGGTGTTCGACCAGATGACGCAAAAAGGCGAACGTATTTTAGTTATTTTGCACACGTTGAATCATTCGCCTTTGCGTGAAGGCGCGAGGTTGACCGGGAACGCGTCGTCACCATGATAATCAGTGTCACCCTTACCCCCCCCGCTCTCTCTCTCTCTCTGAGCCAGCTGAAGCCTCCCGTAACCACGTGACTCCTGTGTGGCCACTCCTACTCCTGACCCCGCCCATTTGTACCTCGTTGCCGCCCACTGTGAGAACAGACTCTGCTGCTGCTCTTCAGCAACAGCAGCGTCCGCGCGATCAACCAGGCGAATGACTCAACGTGTGTAAAATAAAAACAAATGTACGTTAAATTTCGATTTAAAGCTTTCGCGACTGCAGGGATTCATCTTCTTTGGTTCTTTCGGTAAAGTCACGTAGTGACTGCAGGGATTCATCTTCTTGGTTCTTTCGGTATAGTCACGTAGAGTGGAAATAAAAAAATAAGAAAAATAAAACATGATAAAATAATTCTCACGACGTTTCGGCAACAACGCAAGCAGCCGTCTTCAGGTGAAGAAACAGGTCTGTCGGGAAGACAGCGTCTGAATGACACACTCCAGGCTTGGAGCGTCTATTTAAGTTGGGTTGGAGGGGGAAGGGGCGCCTTGACAAAATAATTTGCATATCAAAAGGAATTTAGCATATTTATTATTTCCATTCTACGTGACTTTACCGAAAGAACCAAGAAAATGTACGTTATTTTAGATTTAATTTATCTTTTTAAAACAATCTTCGTATATTAATCAGCGTGGAGGCTCTCGACGCTGCTGCTATGCATTTCTTTTATCAGAAGCCCCTAGCGACCATGATAGCTCAACGAAGTGGCTTATACTCTTTGGTTTTTTCGGTAAAGTCACGTAGGTGAAAACAAAATAAAAATAACGAAATTTTCATATTTATTTTGTTTTCCCCTACGCGAATTTACCGAAAAGAACAAAGAGTATGGATCCTTGCAGTCACGAAAACTTCAAATCTAGAAGTGGCTTATCACGTGGAAATTTCAAGCAGTAGCCAAAGATTCCGAACGCATGTTTTAAAATGTGGAGGGAAAAACCGGAGGACCTGAAGACGATCCATGTGACCAAGGGGAGAGAGAGACACGCAAACTGCAAATTTACAGCAGCAGGCGTCAAGGTCGGGATCGAACCCACGCCCTCCTGTTTACCAGACGAGGTAGTTAACATCTCCTAGCCACCGTGATGATAGAGAGAGAGAGACACGCAAACTCCAAATATACAGCAGCAGGCGTCAAGGTCGGGATCGAACCCACGACCTCCTGTATACCAGGCGAGGTAGTTAACATCTCCTAGCCACCGCGATGATGATGAGAGCGAGAGAGACGCAAACTCCAAATATACATCAGCAGGCGTCAGCGCCGGGATCGAACCCACGCCTTCCTGTACACCAGGCGAGGTAGTTAACATCTCCTAGCCACCGTGGTGATGAGAGAGAGAGAGAGACACGCCAACTCCAAATATACAGCAGCAGGCGTCAGCGCCGGGATCGAACCCACGACCTCCTGTATACCAGGCGAGGTAGTTAACAGCTCGCCACCAAAATGGGAGCGGTAATTCTCGCTGCCCGCGGTAAATCGCAGACATAGTGAATGTCTTATTTATTTCCGTGTTTTTAAATCTTGACCAAAAGAAATAACCCACATCGCGTATGTAACCGCCGTTTCGTACTTAATGCACGCTAGCATTTATGTCTGTACCCAAGTATCCGTTCAATGCGGTGGCTGGGCATGCGGGCTACATGACCCAGCCAACGCAGCCTTGCCTGCCGAAGGAACTCACCGATGGGACTTTGCCCAGATCTTTCAAGGATTTGTGAGCTCCTCACACAATCCAGCCTGGTTAAACCCAGGAAGGATCGTAGGCAGGCCAGCCTAAATGTTTCCATCCGGCGAAGATGCTCCATTAGGGGGGTCCACGTTTCGCAAGCGTAGAGAAGGGAGGGAATGACTGTGGCCGAGAAGACCTGAAGCTTCGTGCGGAGCGACAGACCAGGTAGCTTCCACACAGCGTTACGCAACCGATTAAAAGATAATGCCGCTCGACTGATTCGGAGTGAGACCTCTGCCGTTAAACTGGAGCCGGTCACAAGCACACTGCCCAGGTATCGGAAACTCTCCACTCTCTCCACGACTGCCCCATCACCGATTGGGAGTTGTGGGGGTGGAGTGTCCGATAGTACAAAATACCCAGGCAGGTGCTTCATTTTGGTGGGGCTGATGGTAAGGCCCCACCTCTTAGTGGCATGCTCCAGTCTTAGTGGCATGCTCCAGTCTCAGCAGCAGCATCTCCAACTCCTCCTCTGAATGAGCAGCTATTACCAAATCATCGGCATACATAACGTGGTTGACCAATAGGGAGCCATCCCTTGATCGCACACGGGCATCGATCAGCCTCCCATTATATCTGTACCAAATGGAAATTCCCCCGGTACATCTATTGAAGGCTTCACGAACTACGTGGTCAAAATAGATGTTAAATAATGTGGGAGCCCGAGGACATCCCTGTCGCACCCCAAGGTGTACAGGGAAAGGCTCAGACTCCCGGCCACGTAGTTTTACCTGGGCCCGCTCACCATCATGAAGGTCCTTAATGATCGTGAGCAGAGGGTCAGGGACTCCGAAAGCATGAAGAAGAACCCAGAGCCCAGGCCTACTGATGGTATCATAGGCCTTGATCAGGTCAATAAAGCAGAGATGTAGGTCTTGTTGGAATTCTCTACACCTCTGCTGTAGCAGATGGACAGAAAATATGGCATCTGTGCAGGACCGCCTTTTCCTGAAACCGCATTGGGGCTCCGCAAGCCTCTCCTCAGCATGCTTAGCAAGGCGATGTTGAATAATCCTTGCCAGGACCTTTCCCGGCACACTGGGGAGTGAGATGCCCCTGTAGTTGTTACAGTCTGTGCGGCCCCCCTTCTTAAAGAGGGGGACCACCAGGGCATCCTTCCAATCCTGCGGAACCCGTCCAGTGGTCCAGACTGTTGTTATGATGTCATATAAGGCAGTCTGTGCACAAACGCCAACCCCAGCTGCAAGTGATGATGAAATTCTCGCTTGCAAATTTCATCAGCTAACTGAGACCAGGCCACTTTAGGTTGGAATGGGATCCTGGGTGTACACCCACCACGGGAGTGGAAGAATGGCAGGCGCATCTTACAGATCAGCTCCACGGTAGGTCCTGGTGTCAAGGACATGGGCTCGTATCCGCTGGTCCGTCACTATGTAGTCCAGCAGATGTTCTTGCTTGGACCCCGCATGCATCCATGATGTGGAAGAGCGTGTTGGTAATTACAAGCCCATGGGCTACCGTTGTTATTGAGCTGATCTGTCCCATGCCTTCCAACCAGGTGCCAGCATCATGACCAACTCGGGCATTGAAGTCACCCAACAAGATGACTCTGTCCCGAGTGGCCACTTTAGCCAGCACCTGTGACAGGAGGTCATAGAAGGCATCTGACTCATCGGCTTTGCCTGCATCCCTCCACGGATGTTCGTCTTCGGTGGGGGCATAAGTAACCACGACCACCACTCCTCGCGTCCGGTTGATGGGAAGGCGAGCCTACACACAGTCACACACGCAGACACAACAACAACAACAACCGCCATTCGCCACTAAGTGGCGGTGACGTCACCACGATGCTTGTGCCAGGCCAAGTGCACCTTGAGGCCACGTGAAGTGTCGAAAGCCCGCTGGCAGGAGGTCACGGGGCAGACCCAGGTGCCACTGGTCGACTGACCGAGATGACCGAGATGACTGGCTGATGCACCACCTGTGCCCCCTACTGTGCCAACTTGCTGTGCTTTAGCCACCCGGCGCTCCGCTCGTTGTTGTGAGCGTCGCTCCTCCGCCCTCCGTTGTTGTTGGAGGGCGACTGCCTCCAACTGCCCAGTAGCGTCCTTCACGAGCCTCCTCCACTGAGGCCGATCTTGACACCGCTGGTACCAGTCATCGGCAAGTCCACTCAGCTCCACGTCCTCCTGTACCACATCACTCCATCTCTTCTCCAGCCCGTGCCGCGCCCGTCTAGCCCCCTCGATCCGGCCGAACAAAAGCTGTTTAGGCATGCGGTGGCTGGGCATGCGGGCTACATGACCCAGCCAACGCAGCCTTGCCTGCCGGAGGAGCTCACTGATGGGACTTTGCCCAGATCTTTCAAGGATTTGTGAGCTCCTCACACAATCCAGCCTGGTTAAACCCAGGATGGATCGTAGGCAGGCCAGCCTAAATGTTTCCAACCGGCGAAGATGCTCCACCAGGGGGGTCCACGTCTCGCAAGCGTAGAGAAGGGAGGGAATGACCGTGGCCGAGAAGACCTGAAGCTTCGTGCGGAGCGACAGACCAGGTAGCTTCCACACAGCGTTACGCAACCGATGAAAAGATATTGCCGCTCGACTGATTCGGAGTGAGACCTCTGCTGATAGACTGGAGCCGGTCATAAGCACACTGCCCAGGTATGGGAAACTCTCCACTCTCTCCACAACTGCCCCATCACCAATTGGGAGTTGTGGGGGTGGAGTGTCCGATGGTACAAAATACCCAGGCAGGTGCTTGGTTTTGGTGGGGCTGATGGTAAGGCCCCACCTCTTAGTGGCACGCTCCAGTCTCAGCAGCAGCGCCTCCAACTCCTCTTCTGAATGAGCAGCTATTACCAAATCATCGGCATACATAACGTGGTTGACCAATAGGGAGCCATCCCTTGATCGCACCCGGGCGTCGATCAGCCTCCCATTATATCTGTACCAAACGGAAATTCCCCCGGTACAGCTATTGAAGGCTTCACGAACTACGCGGTCAAAATAGATGTTAAATAATGTGGGAGCCAGAGGACATCCCTGTCGCACCCCAAGGTGTACAGGGAAAGGCTCCGACTCCCGGCCACGTAGTTTTACCCGGGCCCGCTCACCATCATGAAGGTCCTTAATGATCGTGAGCAGAGGGTCAGGGACTCCGAAAGCACGAAGAACAACCCAGAGTCCAGTCCTACTGATGGTATCATAGGCCTTGACCAGGTCAATAAAGCAGAGATGTAGGTCTTTTTGGAATTCCCTACACCTCTGCTGTAGCAGACGGACAGAAAATATGGCACACACACAGACACACACGCAGACACACACGAAGACACACACGCAGACACACACGCAGACACACACGCAGACACACACGTAGACACACACGTAGACACACGCGCGCGACACAAACAAAGATCCCGGATATTCATATTCTTAGGTTTTTTCATATTCTTAGGGTTTTTTTTCGGTAAAGTCACGTAGGTAAAAAAATAATTAATAAAAGTAAAATTAAATAAAAATTAAATAAAAATCACGACGTTTCGGAGGCAACACAAGCTTCCGTCTTCAGGTGGAACCGTCAGCACGATAGCTGTATCAAGTGAGAGAAATTCCAAGAAACAGTATTTGTCAGCAGATGTGAATGTGAAAGCGATGGGTATTACCTTGTTATCTCGGCATCTCTTGAGGAAGGCCAGCGTCTCGAGAAGCTGTGACTTCTCGTCTCGTTGTCTGCTAAAAAACTCTAACAGATAGGTGGAATTCCTCCCCGTAGAGGGTATTAGTTCTAGATTTGAAGCTTTCGTGACTGCAATGATTCATATTCTTGGGTTTTTTCGGTAAAGTCACGTAGGTAAAAAATTAAATTTCATAAAAGTAAAATAAAAATAAAATAAAAATCACAACGTTTCGGAGGCAACACAAGCTTCCGTCTTCAGGTGGAACCGTCACAGCACGATTGCTGTATTTTATTTTACTTTTATTTTTATTAATTTTAATTTTAGTTTTTACCTACGTGACTTTACCGAAAAAACCTAAGAATATAAATCCTTGCAGTCACGAAAGCTTCAAATCTAGATCCCGGATAGCCTGTGACAGACTGTAGGGGCAAGTGCTGTTTGCGAGCACCTATGAAGGCCGACACGACACACGAATGGGTGGGTGGCAAGCACCACGCCCGGCCGCTTTTGTCTCACCAGTGGTAATGATTTATATACATCCCACCGGGCAATCGTTTGAGGCTGAGTCGACCTCGGGGAAGCCCAGGACCGGTTCAGATAATCGTCACTGATGTCTGAGCAGGAATCCAACTCGGGTCCCCGGGTTTGTAACGCGACACGCTAACCGCTTCACCACCGCTCCCCACACACGGACACTGTGTCTGTGTGTGTGTCCGAGACACAAAGATCCCCCGTATAGCCTTAACAGACTGTAGGGGCAAGTGCTGTTAGCGAGCACCTATGAAGGCCGGAACAGTACACGAGGGGGTTGGGTGGCCGGCACCACGCCCGACCGCCTTTGTCTCCCCAGTGGCGATGTATACACACCGCACCAGGTACTCATTTAAGGCTGAGTCGACCTAGGGGAAGCCCGGGACCGGTTCAGATAATCGTCACTGGTGTTAGCCGTGAGCGGGAATCGAACCCGGGTCGCCAGGTTCATAGCGCAGCGTAGCGCTAACCGCTACACTACCGCTCCCCACACACAGACACACACACGCGGACACTGTGTGTGTGTGTGTGTGTCTGGGACACACAGACACACGGACACTGTGTGTGTGTGTGAGTCTGTGTGTCCGGGACACACAGACACACGGACACACGCAGACGCGCCGCGTGATTGACGGACCTGATGAATTCGTTTATTTTTGTTTCTCATGTTGTCAATCGGCTGCCGAGCGCAATCACCCAACTACCAATCAAATTTTGACATAAAACTTTTCGTGACTGCAGGAATTCGTATCCTTGGTGCTTTCGGTAAAGTCACGTAAATAGGAAAATAAAAAAAATCCACGACGTTTCCATCGCAAGAAGACCGCTTGTGTTGCGATCGAACCGTCGTGATTTATTTGCATTATATTTTATATTAGTTTCCTATCTACGTGACTTTACTGAAATAACCAAGAACACAACTACCGATCTTCTTGGTTCTTTCGGTAAAGTCACGTAGACAGCGTCTCCCCGACAGACCTGGTCTTCACCTGAGGACGGCTGCTTGCGTTGTGGCCGAAACGTCGTGAGAATTATTTTATTATGTTTTTTATTCTTTTAATACTTCCCTTCTACGTGACTTTACCGAAAGAACCAAGAAGATGAATCCCTGCAGTCACGAAAGCTTTCAATAGAAAGACAACTACCGATATTAACATCGAACAAAACAAGACTAACTAGCGAACTGCTCTAACGAGCTATATAACTAACTATGCAACTATCGCGACTACCCGACTAGCTATCGAACAAATTACTTCTTAACTCACCGACCCAATTATCTCCGTCTGCAAAGCAAAGTAGAAACCACCACAACTCCTCCGGCATCGTCATCCTCGCACTTGCTCGACGCCTGATTTATGCCCTGCTGCATTATTCATTGCCAGCTCCCTGCACCCCCCCCCCCCCACACACACACAGCCCCCCTCTAATTTACATCGTAATGCGGGCAACACGCCGTGCCATCCTCCTCCCCCTGCCCTCCTCACTCCACCAACTCACCCCCCCCCCATCTCCCCTCTCCCCCCACTCACATCTCCCATGCTCCCTCCATCAACTCATCCCCCCACCTCCCACTACAACTCACCCCCCCCTCTCCCCCCCCTCCCATCTCCCCCCACCCCCTCCTACCTCCCCTCTCCCATGCTCCCTCCATCAACTCATCCCCCCCCTCCCACCTCCCACTACAACTCACCCCCCCATCTCCCATCTCGCCCCCTTCCATCTCCTCCCACCCCCTCCTACCTCCCCACTCCCATGCTCCCTCCATCACCTCATCCCCCCCCCCCTCCTATCTTCCCCTACAACTCACCCCCCCTCCTTCCCTCCACCAACTCCCCCCCCATCTCCCCACTCCCATCTCCCCTCCCCTCCTACCTCCCCTCTCCCATTCTCCCTCCATCAACTCATTCCCCCCCTCCCCCTACAACTCACCACCCCCCATCTCCCCACTCCCATCTCCCCTCCTAACTCCCCTCTCCCATTCTCCCTCCATCAACTCATCCCCCCTCCCCTCTCCCCCTACAACTCACCCCCCCTCCTCTTACCTCCCCTCCACCGACTCATCCCTCCCTCCCGTCCCTTTGCACCCCGCTATGCTAATGATGTAGACTAATTATTTATAAGTTGGACACACACACACAAAAAAGATTTAGCTCTTCTTTTGGGGGGTGGGTGGGTGGAAGCAATCGCGAGATTAAAAACCCGAGGTCGACTTCGTTTGTAATTTACTTCGGGGGTCGGGGGGAGGAGGGTGGGGGGGGGAGAGGGGGAGGGGCTGCATCGTCTCGTTGTGCGCCGTGACAGAGACACGTGGTCACGAGGGGAGAGACAAAGGCGGTCCGGACGTGGTGCTCACCACTCCCATACACCCCCTCGTGTGCCGCGCCGGCCTTCATAGGGTGCTGCTACTCGCTAACAGCACTTGCCCCAAACAGTCTGCTAAGGCTATACGGGGGATTCATCTTCTTGGTTCTTTCGGTAAAGTCACGTAGAAGGGAAGTAATAAAATAATAAAAATAATAAAACAATTCTCACGACGTTTCGGCCACAACGCAAGCAGCCGTCCTCAGGTGGAGAACAGGTATGTCGAGAAGACAGAGTCTGAATGGAAGACAGTCTGAATTTCAGAGTCTGAATTTCAGACTCTGTCTTCTCCACCTGAGGACGGCTGCTTGCGTTGTGGCCGAAACGTCGTGAGAATTATCGTATTATGTTTAATTTTTATTATTTCCATTCTACGTGACTTTCCCGAAAGAACCAGAAGGTGTGTGTGTGTGTTTGTATGCGTGAGCGGTGGTGCCGTGGTTAGCGCTGCGCTGCTGCGCTACAAATCCGGCGATGCTCGTTTGATTCCCGCTCACAACTGGGGAGACAAAGGCGGCCGGGCGTGGTGCTGGCCACCCATCACATCGTGTGCCATCCCGGTCTTCATAGGTGCTACTCGCAAACAGCACTTGCCCCTAGAAATGTCTGCTAAGGCGAAATAGGGGATCTTGATTTGAAGCTTTCGTGACTGCAGGGATCCATAGTCTTTGGTTCTTTCGGTAAAGTCATCACGTAGGTCGAAAATAAAATAAATCACGACGTTTCGGGCGCAACACAAGCGTCCGTCATCAGGTGATTAATATTATTTTATGCCTACGTGACTTTACCGAAAGAACCAAAGAGTATATATAGGGCATCTTTGTCGTGTGTGTGTATATATACAGTTATATTTTAATTTAAAGTAAAACGTGCTTGCTGTTGTCTTTGTTGTTGTTGTGATATGGGCCACGGCGGTTGTGTTAACACATTCCTCCTGCGGAGGGAGCTGGTAGGAACGTTGGGTTGCTCGGTCAATGGCCAGGGTCAACGGCGGCGTGGTGTATTCCGCAAATATGCCCGACTGTGAGGGCGGGCACAAGCCGGCGTGAGTAGGTTAAACGTTGAGTTTTATAAGGGCACCACGGGGTGACCAGCCCCTCCCCACCCAGCCCCACACCTCCCACCCCCACCCAGCCCCTCCCCATCCTCCCCACCCAGCCCCTCCCCACCCTCCCAACCCAACCCCTCCCCACCCTCCCCTCCCCTCCCAGCCCCACCCTCCCAACCCAGCCCCTCCCCACCATCCCTTCCCCACCCAGCTCCTTCCCACCATCCCCTCCCCACCCAGCCCCACCCTCCCCACCCAGCCTCTCCCCACCCACCCCTCCCCACCCAGCCCCTCCATCCCCACCCAGCTCCACCCTGCACGACGGACGGACACAATAATCCCCTGTGGGCTGGTGTAACCAAGAGGTTCCTACCAGTATAAGGTCTTATGGCGGAGTTGCGTACTGTGTTGTGTGCAAGGAGCGGCCAATGCAAGTTCCAGGGCCGGGTTTGTGTGGTGAGGTCGTGAATCCGGAGTTGAGGACTCGAGAATTCGGGATGGAGTCTCGTTTGCAAGAGTGGGTTTAGTGAGTGATGTTGGGGTGAGCGTGTGGGTGGGTGAGCGTGTGGGTGGGTGGGTGAGTGGGTTTGTGAGCGAGTGGGTGGTTGGGTGAGTGAGTGAGTGAAGTGGGTGAGTGAGTGAGTGAGTGGGTGAGCGAGTGGGAGGGAGGGTGGGTGAGTGGATGGGTGAGTGGGTTTGTGAGCGAGTGGGTGGCTGGGTGAGCGAGTGAAGTTGGTGAGTGAGTGAAGTGGGTGAGCGAGTGGGTGGCTGGGTGAGCGAGTGGATGGGGTGAGTGAGTGGGTGAGCGAGTGGGAGGGAGGGTGGGTGAGTGAATGGGTGAGTGGGTTTGTGAGCGAGTGGGTGGCTGGGTGAGCGAGTGAAGTGGGTGAGTGAGTAGGTGGGTGAGTGAGTGAAGTGGGTGAGCGAGTGGGTGGGTGAGTGAAGTGGGTTTGTGAGTGAGTGGGTGTGTGGCTGATTTGGGTTTATGAATGGGTGGGTGAGCGAGTGACTGACTGGCTGGGTTGTTGTTGTTGACGGGTGTGTGTTAACTGCGCTTTTACAGCAGCAGCAGCATCATCATCAACTAATTAGTTTAAACGCGAAGTCCAGCGCCTTAATCTGCTCTGATCGCTCACAAAGGAGCGGATGAGTGGACACGGGCTTCTTACTAATGCGGTGCGCGTGGTTAAGGCGGGGTGGTGAGGTTGTGGTGGTGGTGAGGTGGTATGTTGTGGTGGTGGTGAGGTGAGGTGGTGGTGGTGAGGTGAGGTGGTGGTGGTGTGGTGGTGGTGTGGTGGTGGTGTGGTGAGGTGAGGTGGTGGTGGTGTGTTGTGGTGGTGGTGGTGAGGTGAGGTGGTGGTGTGGTGAGGTGGTGGTGGTGAGGTGGTGTGTTGTGGTGGTGGTGTGGTGGTGGTGGTGAGGTGGTGGTGGTGTGGTGGTGGTGGTGGTGGTGGTGGTGTGGTGGTGGTGTAGTGAGGTGGTGTGTTGTGGTGAGGTGGAGGTGGTGGTGGTGGTGGTGGTGTGGTGGTGGTGTGGTGAGGTGATGTGGTGGTGGTGGTGGTGGTGGTGTGGTGGTGGTGGTGAGGGTGAGGTGGTGGTAGTTTGGTGGTGGTGTGGTGTGGTGGTTGTGGTGTGGTGAGGTGGTGGTGGTGGTGAGGTGGTGTGTTGTGGTGTGTTGTGGTGGTGGTGTGGTGAGGTGGTGGTGGTGGTGGTGGTGAGGTGGTGGTGAGGTGGTGGTGGTGTGGTGGTGGTGGTGGTGGTGGTGGTGGTGGTGGTGGTGGTGTGGTGGTGGTGTGGTGGTGGTGAGGTGGTGGTGGTGGTGTGGTGAGGTGAGGTGGTGGTGGTGTGGTGTGGTGAGGTGGTGGTGGTGTGGTGAGGAGGTGGTGGTGTGGTGAGGTGGTGGTGGTGTGGTGAGGTGGTGGTGGTGAGGTGGTGGTGGTGTGGTGGTGGTGGTGAGGTGGTGGTGGTGTGGTGGTGGTGTGGTGGTGGTGTGTTGTGGTGGTGGGGTGGTGAGGTGGTGGTGGTGAGGTGGTGGTGTGGTGAGAGTGGTGGTGGTGTGTTGTGGTGGTGGTGGTGTGGTGGTGTGGTGGTGTGGTGGGTGGTGGTGGTGGTGGGTGGGTGGTGTGGTGAGGTGGTGTGTTGTGGTGGTGGGGTGGTGAGGTGGTGGTGGTGAGGTGGTGGTGGTGTTGTGGTGGTGTGGTGAGGTGGTGTGTTGTGGTGGTGTGGTGAGGTGGTGTGTTGTGGTGGTGGTGTGTTGTGGTGGTGTGGTGAGGTGGTGTGTTGTGGTGGTGGTGTGTTGTGGTGGTGTGGTGAGGTGGTGTGTGAGGTGGTGGTGAGGTGGTGGTGTGGTGGAGGTGGTGTGGGGTGGTGAGGTGGTGGTGGGTGGTGGGGGGTGGGTGGAGGTGGTGGTGGTGAGGTGGTGGTGGTGGTGGTGAGGTGGAGGTGGTGGTTGTGGTGAGGTGGAGGTGGTGGTGAGGTGGGTGGGGTGTAGGTGAGGAGGTGGTGGTGGTGGGTGGTGGTGGTGGTGAGGTGGTGGTGGTGGTGGGGTGGTGGTGGTGGTGGGTGAGGTGGTGGTGGTGAGGTGAGGTGGTGGTGGTGAGGTGGTGGTGGTGGTGAGGTGGTGGTGGTGGTGGTGTGGTGGTGGTGGTGTAGTGGTGGTGGTGGTGAGGTGGTGGTGGTGTGTAGTGGTGGTGTGGTGGTGGTGGTGGTGTGGTGTGGTGGTGGTGGTGTAGTGGTGGTGTAGTGGTGGTGTGGTGGTGGTGATGATGGTGGTGGTGGTGGTGTGGTGGTGGTGGTGAGGTGAGGTGGTGGGGGTGGTGGTGTGGAGGTGGTGGTGTGGTGGTGGTGGTGGTGGTGTGGTGGTGGTGTGGTGGTGGTGAGGTGAGGTGGTGGTGGTGTGGTGGTGTGGTGGTGTGGTGGTGTGGTGGTGGGTGGTGGTGGTGAGGTGAGGTGGTGGTGGTGTGGTGGGTGGTGGTGGTGGTGGTGGTGTGGGTGGTGGTGAGGTGGTGGTGGTGTGGTGGTGTGGTGGTGTGGTGGTGGTGGTGGTGGTGGTGGTGGTGAGGTGGTGAGGTGGTGGTGGTGGTGTGGTGTGTGGTGGTGGTGGTGGTGGTGGGTGGTGGTGAGGTGGAGGTGGTGGTGGTGAGGTGGTGTGGTGGTGGTGGTGGTGGTGGTGGTGGTGGTGGTGAGGTGGTGTGGTGAGGTGGTGTGTTGTGGAGGTGGTGTGGTGAGGTGGTGGTGGTGGTGGTGAGGTGGTGGTGGTGGTGGTGAGGAGGTGGTGGTGGTTAGGTGGAGGTAGTGGTGGGGAGGTGGTGTGGTGAGGTGGTGTGTTGTGGTGGTGGTGGTGAGGTGGTGGTGGTGGTGGTGAGGAGGTGGTGGTGTGTTGTGGTGGAGGTGGTGGAGGTGGTGGTGGTGGTGGTGGTGTGGTGAGGTGGTGGTGTGGTGGAGGTGGTGGTGTGTTGTGGTGGAGGTGGTGGAGGTGGTGGTGGTGGTGGTGGTGTGGTGAGGTGGTGGTGTGGTGGAGGTGGTGGTGGTGGTGGTGGTGTAGTGAGGTGGTGGTGGTGGTGAGGAGGTGGTGGTGGTGTGGTGGTGGAGGTGGTGGAGGTGGTGGAGGTGGTGGTGGAGGTGGTGTGGGTGAGCTGTCACGTGTGGCTATTAGCGCCGCTTATCAGCAGCCGTGCAGAGGCGAAGAGTTACATTCCTATTCATTGGTGTGTTAGTGTTAGTGTGTTAGTGTGTGTGTGTTAGTGTGTGTGTTAGTGTGTTAGTGTGTGTGTGTTAGTGTGTTTGTGTGTGTGTTAGTGTGTTAGTGTGTGTGTGTTAGTGTGTGTTAGTGTGTGTGTTAGTGTGTTTATGTGTTAGTGTGTTTGTGTGTGTGTTAGTGTGTTTGTGTGTGTGTTAGTGTGTTTATGTGTTAGTGTGTTTATGTGTTAGTGTGTTTGTGTGTGTGTTAGTGTGTGTGTTAGTGTGTTTCTTAGTGTGTGTCTTAGTGTGTGTGAGTGTGTGTGTGTGTTAGTGTGTTTATGTGTTAGTTTGTTTGTGTGTGTGTTAGTGTGTTCGTGTGTGTGTTAGTGTGTGTGTGTTAATGTGTGTGCTAGTATGTGTGTGTTAGTGTGTGTGTGTTAGTGTGTGTGTTAGTGTGTGTGTTAGTGTGTGTGTATTTGTGTGTTTGTGTGTGTGTCAGTGTGTTCGTGTGTGTGTCAGTGTGTTCGTGTGTGTGTGTTCGTGTGTGTGTGTTAGTTTGTGTGTGTGTTAGTTTGTGTGTGTGTTAGTGTGTTAGTGTGTGTGTGTTAGTTTGTTTGTGTGTGTGTTAGTGTGTTCGTGTGTGTGTTAATGTGTGTGCTAGTATGTGTGTGTTAGTGTGTGTGTGTTAGTGTGTGTGTTAGTGTGTGTGTTAGTGTGTGTGTATTTGTGTGTTTGTGTGTGTGTCAGTGTGTTCGTGTGTGTGTGTTCGTGTGTGTGTGTTAGTTTGTGTGTGTGTTAGTTTGTGTGTGTGTTAGTGTGTTAGTGTGTGTGTGTTAGTTTGTTTGTGTGTGTGTTAGTGTGTTCGTGTGTGTGTTAGTGTGTGTGTATTAATGTGTGTGCTAGTGTGTGTGTGTTAGTGTGTGTGTGTTAGTGTGTGTGTTAGTGTGTGTGTGTTAGTGTGTGTGTATTTGTGTGTTTGTGTGTGTGTCAGTGTGTTCGTGTGTGTGTGTTTGTGTGTGTGTTAGTTTGTGTGTGTGTTAGTGTGTTAGTGTGTGTGTGTTAGTGTGTGTGTTAGTGCGTGTGTTAGTGTGTGTGTGTTAGTGTGTTAGTGTGTGTGTGTTAGTGTGTGTGTGTGTGTTAGTGTGTGTGTGTTAGTGTGTGTGTGTTAGTGTGTGTGTGTGTGTTAGTGTGTGTGTGTTAGTGTGTGTGTGTGTTAGTGTGTGTGTGTGTTAGTGTGTGTGTGTTAGTGTGTGTGTGTGTTAGTGTGTGTGTGTTAGTGTGTGTTAGTGTGTGTTAGTGTGTGTGTGTGTTAGTGTGTGTTAGTGTGTGTGTGTGTGTTAGTGTGTGTGTGTGTTAGTGTGTAGTGTGTTAGTGTGTTAGTGTGTGTGTGTTAGTGTGTTAGTGTGTGTGTGTTAGTGTGTGTGTGTTAGTGTGTGTGTGTTAGTGTGTTAGTGTGTGTTAGTAAATTAGTGTGTGTGTGTTAGTGTGTGTGTTAGTGTATGTGTGTGCGTGTGTGTGTACGTGTGCGTGTGTATGTGTGTGCGTGTGTATGTGTGTATGCGTGTGTATGTGTTTGCGTGTGTATGTGTGTACGTGTGCGGGTGTATGTGTGCGTGTGTGCGTGTGTATGTGTGTGCGTGTGTATGTGTGTGCGTGTGTATGTGTGTATGTGTGCGTGTGTATGTGTGTGCGTGTGTATGTGTGTGTGTGCGTGTGTATGTGTGTGCGTGTGTATGTATGCGTGTGTATGTGTGCGTGTGTGCGTGTGTATGTGTGCATGTGCGTGTGTATGTGGGGAGAGACAGGCTAGCGGTTAGCGCGCTGTTCTACGGCCACCTGAGTTCGACTCCGGGCACCAACACCAGTGACGATTATCTAAACCAGTCCTGGGCTTCATCTAGGTCGACTCAGCCTCAACTTAGTACCTGGTGTGATGTGTGAACATCGCCACTAGGTGGGAAACAAAGGCGGCGTGGTGCTGGTAACCCACCCCCTCGTGTGCCGTGCAGACCTTCATAGGTGCTCGCTAACAGCACTTGCCCCTGCAGTCTCTTAAGGCTACACGGGGGATCTTTGTATCGATGTTTGTGTGTGTGTCTACGTGAGTAGCCGTGCAGAGGATTGTGTGTGGGTCTGTGATTGCCTCCGCTAGGTCGACTCAGCATCAAATGAATACCTAGTGTGGTGTGTAGTAAACATCGCCACTGGGGAGACAAAGGCGGCCGGGCGGGGTGCTGGTCACCTACCCGCCCCCTCGTGTGCCCTGCCCGACCTTCACAAGTTCTCCCCGCCAACAGCACTTGCCCCAACAGTGTGTCGAGGCTTCACGCGGGGGTGGTGAACCTTTGACTGTGTGAGTGTTTATTTCCTCCCACGTGTTTGTGCGCGTGGCGTTGACCTCAATTACTGGAATCTATTAAATGCACGTCGGGAGCCTTTAATACGAAAAACAAACAAAAAAACTAAGCTTTTTTTTGTTAGGTTTTTTTTTTCTTTCCCCCCAAACGGAGCAGATGTGAAAATAATTCAACAAACAGACGCATTAGAACCAAAGGGACCCCTCGCCTCTTTACCATCACAATGCATTTCATTTTTTTATTCGCATATTTATACAGGGGGTTGGTGGGTGGGTGGTGGGGGGGGCTTTAAAAAATCAATCCTGACAGTTTTCCCCCGCGTTGCATTACAATATTAATAGCCATATTCTATTGGTATATTAAAGCGTTTTCATATTGGCATTATTTACAATTTATTATCGCGCAATTAGCATACATCCCCCGTGCTGGAAAATGTGCGTATATGCTGTGCATGCGTTTGATTAATATGTGCATGCTTATCTATATTCGCACATCGTCGGAAGAGTCACAGGTGATTGCCTACGCAGCCCTGTGGTGGAAATTCCACGTTCCTATGGCGGGCGTGCGCGCGGGGTTGTGGGGGCGAGTCATTCTATTTGACAACTGACTTCCACCACTAGGTGGTACCAATTTTATCGACCCCCAGAGGGACGGAAGGATGATGGGCTGAGTCAACGACCGCCAGCCAGGCAGTGATGGAATATCCAAGCGTGCGTGTGGGGGGGGGGAGCGGTGGTGCAGCGGTTAGCGCGCTCCCCTACGAACCCGGCGAAACGGGTTCGATTCCCGCTCACGGCCAACACCGGTGACGATTATTCTGAACCGGTGCTGGGCCTCCCCTAAGTCGACTCGGCCTCAAATGAGTTCCTTGTACGGTGGTGTAAACATCGCCACTAGGGAGACAAAGGCGGCCGGGCGTGGTGCTGGCCACCCACCTCTTCGTGTGCCGTGCCGGCCTTCATAGGTGCTCGCTAACAGCACTTGCCCCTACAGTCTGTTCAGGCTGTATTTGTGTGAGTTGATGTGTGCTTTAAATGTGTGTAAGCTTGTGTGCATCTGCTTCGTGTAACTGTGTGTGTGACGTATGAGTGAGTGTGTGTGTGTGGTGTGTGTGTGGTGTGTGTGTGGTGTTTGTGTGGGGTGTGTTTGGTGTGTGTGTGTTGTATGAGTGAGCGTGTGTGTGCTGTATGAGTGAGCGTGTGTGTGTGTGGCTTGTATGAGCGTGTGTGTGTTGTATGAGTGTGTGTGTGTGGTGTGTGTGTGGTGTGTGTGGTGTGTGTGTGTGGTGTGTGTGTGTGTGGTGTGTGTGTGGTGTGTGTGTGTGTGGTGTGTGTGTGTGGTGTGTGTGTGTAGTGTGTGTGTGTGTTGTGTGTGTGTAGTGTGTGTGTGTGTTGTGTGTGTGTGGTGTGTGTGTGTGTGGTGTGTGTGTGGTGTGTGTGTGTGGTGTGTGTGTGTGTGGTGTGTGTGTGTGGTGTGTGTGTGTGTGGTGTGTGTGTGGTGTGTGTGTGTGGTGTGTGTGTGTGTGTGTGGTGTGTGTGTGTGGTGTGTGTGTGTGTGGTGTGTGTGTGTGTTGTGTGTGTGTAGTGTGTGTGTGTGTGTGGTGTGTGTGTGGTGTGTGTGGTGTGTGTGTGTGGTGTGTGTGTGGTGTGTGTGGTGTGTGTGTGGTGTGTGTGTGTGGTGTGTGTGTGTGTGTGGTGTGTGCGTGTTGTATGAGTGAGCGGGTGAGCGTGTGTGCGTGCGTTTATTGTGGGGTGCGGTGGCGCGGCGGTTAGCGCACTGCGCTACGAAACACAGCGACCTGGGTTCGATTCCCGCTCATCGCCACCAACATCAGTGACGACTATCTGAACCGGTCATGGGCCTCCTCCCCTAGGTCGACTTAGCCTTAAGTCGAATAGAAAGTGATGTTGACCTCTCGCCCGAGGTCCCCAGAGAGGCGAGAGAGAGAGAGACACGGAGAGAACGTACACACAACAACAGCCGCCATTCGACACGAAGTGGCGGTGAAGGTCACCACGGCGCCCGTGCCAGGCTAGGTGCACTTTGAGGCTGCGTGAAGTGTCGAACAGAGGTCACGGGAGCAGCCCGCTGTCTCTGCGGGTTGACCGGCTGAGACAACTGCCCAGATGCACCACCACCACCACCGCCACAACCACCACAACCACCACAACCACCACCACCATAACCACCACCATAACCACCACCACCACCACAACCACCGCCACCACCACCACCACAACCGCCACCACCACCATCACCACAACCACCACCACCACAACCACCACCGCCACCACCACCATAACCACCGCCACCACCACCATAACCACCACCACCACCACAACCACCACCGCCACCACCATAACCACCGCCAACACTGCCACCACCCACCACCAACGCTACCACCACCACCACAACCACCACAACCACCACCACAACCACCGCCACCACCACCACCACCAGTGTGCCCCCACTGCTACAACTCGCTGCCTTCTCGTCTCCGCACTCTCCGTTCCCCGTCGTCGCTCTCTCCGGAATCTCCGCGCGGCGCACCCCGGGGGGGGGGTCCGGGTCGAGAGTCGAACCCACGTGGGATGTCGTCACGTGCTGCGGGCGATGACGTGCCCCCCCCCCCCAATCTTCCTCTCCCCCCAAACTCTCCCCCCCCAATCTCCCCCCTCCCCGTGTCTCCGCATCTCCCCATCCATCTCCGCCACCACCACCTCATTCCCTCACACTCTCTCCCCATCTTCACATCTCTCCATCTCACTCTCCTCCCCACCCTCCCCCCGTGTCTCCACTCCCCCCATGCCCCCCCCACCCCCCCGTGTCTCCACTCCCCCCATGCCCCCACCCCCCATGCCCCCCCCACCCCCCATGCACCCCACCCCCCGTGTCTCCACTCCCCCCTCCCTTCCCACCCCCCCGTGTCTCCACTGCCCCCTTGCCCCCCCCACCCCCCGTGTCTCCACTCCTCCCACCCCCCCCCGTGTCTCCACTTCCCCCCATGCCCCCCCACCCCCCCGTGTCTCCACTCCCCCATGCCCCCCCACCCCCCCGTGTCTCCACTCCCCCCCCATGCCCACCCCCCATGCCCCCCCCACCCCCCATGCACTCCACCCCCCGTGTCTCCACTCCCCCTTGCCCCCCCCCCACCCCCCGTGTCTCCACTCCTCCCACCCCCCCGTGTCTCCACTTCCCCCCATGCCCCCCCACCCCCCCTGTCTCCACTCCCCCCTCCCCTCCCACCCCCGCGTGTCTCCACTCCCCCCCATGCTCCCCCCACCCCCCATGCCCCCCCCACCCCCATGCCCCACCCCCATGCCCCCCCCCCACCCCCCACGTGCTCCTGCAGGTTCAGCCCGTACGAGTGGAAGAACCCTCACCCCTGCAACCCGGACTCGGACGTCCTGGAGAACAACTTCACGATGCTCAACAGCCTCTGGTTCGGCGTGGGAGCACTCATGCAGCAAGGTGGGGAGCCCCCCCCCCCTCACGCCCCCCCCCTCACCCCCCCTCACGCCCCCCCCCCCCCATTCACTACCTCGTGTATCCCAATGTGTGTCCCTCGTCTGTCTCTCCGCGTGTCTTCACGTGTCTTCGTGTGTCTGCTCGTGTCTCCTTGCACATCCACCCACGTGTCTCCGCGTGTCTCCTCGTGTCTGCTCGTGTTTCCTCGTGTCTCCTCACACATCTCCCCGCGTGTCTCCTCGTGTCTGCTCGTGTTTCCTCGTGTCTCCCCACATATCTCCCCGCGTGTCTCCGTGTGTCTTCTCGTGTTTCCTTGCACATCTCCCTGCGTGTCTCCGCGTGTCTGCCTGTGTGTCTCCCAATGTGTGTCCCTCGTCTGTCTCTCCGCGTGTCTCCTTGTGTCTCCTAGTGTTTCCTTGCACATCTCCCCACGTGTCTCCGCGTGTCTGCCTGTGTGTCTCCCTGTGTGTCTCCCCCGTCTGTCTCCCCGCGTGTCTCCCAATGTGTGTCCCCTGTCTGTCTCTCCGCGTGTCTCCTTGTGTCTGCCTGTGACCCTGTGTATCTCCCTGTGTGTCTCCCCCGTCTGTCTCTCCGCGTGTCTCCTCGTGTCTGCTTGTGTCTCCCCGCACATCTCCCCGCGTGTCTCCCAATGTGTGTCCCCTGTCTGTCTCTCCGCGTGTCTCCTTGTGTCTCTTCGTGTCTCCTTCCCGTGTCTCCCCGCACATCTCCCCACGTGTCTCCTCGTGTCTCCCCCCTCGTGTCTCCTCGCGTCTCCCCCCACGTATCTCCCCGTGTCTCCTCATGTCTCCCCTCGCGTGTCTCCCCGCACATCTCCCCACGTGTCTCCTCGCGTCTCCCCCCACGTGTCTCCCCCCACGTGTCTCCCCCCCCGTGTCTCCTCATGTCTCCTTCCCGTGTCTCCCCGCACATCTCCCCACGTGTCTCCCCCCGCGTGTCTCTCCCCGCAGGCTCGGAGCTGATGCCGCGTGCCCTGTCGACGCGCATCGTTGGCGGCATCTGGTGGTTCTTCACCCTCATCCTCATCTCGTCCTACACGGCCAACCTGGCCGCCTTCCTCACGGTCGAGCGCATGGAATCGCCCATCGGCTCCGCGGACGACCTCGCCAAGCAGACCAAGATCGAGTACGGGGCCGTGCGAGACGGCTCCACCATGACCTTCTTCAAGGTGGGCGAGACCGCTCGCCCCACCGCTCGCCCCTCAGCTCGTCCACTCGTCCACCTGCTCGCCCCTCCACTTGCCCCTCAGCTCGCCCACTCGTCCACCCACTCACCCTTCCACTTGCCGCTCAGCTCGGCCACTCGTCCATCTGCTCGCCCACTCGTCCACCCGCTCACCCCTCCACTTACCCCTCAGCTCGCCCACTCGTCCACCCACTCACCCTTCCACTTGCCCCTCAGCTCGCCCACTCGTCCATCTGCTCGCCCACTCGTCCACCCGCTCGCCCCTCCACTTGCCCCTCAGCTCGCCCACTCGTTCACCTGCTCGCCCACTCACCCCCCCGCTCACCCCTCCACTGGCCCCTCAGCTCACCCACTCGTCCACCCGCCCACCTACTCATCCCTGCGCTCGCTCACACACAATTCCCTACCCATTTCACCCACCCCACCCACTCGCTCGTTCACTCACTCGCTCACCCACCCTCTCACCCATCCACCCACCCACTCGCTCACCCACCCACCCACCCACTCACCCATCCACCCACCCGCTCACCCATCCACCCACCCGCTCACCCACCTACCCACCCACCCTCTCACCCATCCACCCACCCGCTCACCCACCCACCCGCTCACCCATCCACCCATCCACCCACCCACTCTCTCACCAACCCACCCACCCACCCACCCTCTCACCCACCCACTCACCCACCCTCTCACCCATCCACGAACCCACTCACCCACCCTCTCACCCATCCACCCACCCGCTCACTCACCCATCCACCCTCTTATCCACCCACCCACCCACCCGCTCACCCAACCACCCAACCACTCTTTCACCCATCCACCCACCCACTGACCCACCCACCCTCTCATCCATCCACCCACCCACCCGCTCACCCAACCACCCACCCACCCTCTCACCCATCCACCCACCCGCTCACCCACCCACCCGCTCACCCTTCTACCAACCCACTCACCCACCCTCTCACCCATCCACCCACCTGCTCACTCACCCATCTACCCTCTTACCCACCCACCCACCCGCTCACCCACCTACCCAACCATTATTTCACTTATCCACCCACCCGCTCACCCACCCACCCGCTCACCCACCCACCTACCCACCCGCTCACCCACCCACCCTCTCACCCATCCACCCACCCGCTCACCCACCCACCCACCCTCTCACCCACCCACCCACCCTCTCACCCATCCACCCACCTGCTCACCCACCCACCCATCCACTGACCCACCCACCCTCTCATCCATCCACCCACCCTCTCACCCACCCACCCACCCACCCTCTCACCCATCTACCCACCTGCTCACCCATCCACCCACCCACTGACCCACCCACCCTCTCACCCATCCACCCACCCGCCCACCCACCCACCTCGCTCAATCACCCACTCCCCCCTGCCCTCCCCACCCCACCTCTGACCGGGCGTCCCACGTCCCACGTGCGTGTGCGCTCGCTCAGAAGTCGCGCATCTCGACGTACGAGAAGATGTGGGCGTTCATGAGCAGCCGCCACCAGACAGCGCTCGTCAAGAACAACGAGGAGGGCATCCACCGAGCCCTGACCACGGACTTCGCCATGCTCATGGAGTCGACAACCATCGAGCACGTGACGCAGCGCTACTGCAACCTCACCCAGATCGGGGGCCTCATCGACAGCAAGGGCTACGGCGTGGGCATGCCCCTCGGTGAGAGGGGAGACGCTGAGAGACGCCGAGACTGAGAGAGACTTAGAGACACAGAGAGACACAGAGAGACACTGAGAGACGCTGACACAGAGAGACACTGAGAGAGACACCGAGAGAGACTCAGAGAGACACAGAGACTGAGAGAGACACAGAGAGACACTGAGAGACACTGAGAGACGCCGAGACTGAGAGAGACTGAGAGAGACTGAGAGACACAGAGAGACACTGAGAAACGCTGACACAGAGAGACACTGAGATAGACTGAGAGACACAGAGAGACACAGAGAGAGACTGAGAGAGACTGAGAGATCCTGAGAGACGCCGAGACTGAGAGAGACTGAGAGACACAGAGAGACACTGAGAGACGCTGTGTGAGACACTGAGACTGAGAGAGACTGAGAGACACAGAGAGACACTGAGAGACGCTGTGTGAGACACTGAGACTGAGAGAGACTGAGAGACACAGAGAGACACTGAGAGACGCTGAGACTGAGAGAGACACTGAGAGAGACTGAGAGACACAGAGAGACGCTGAGAGACGCTGTGACTGAGACGCCGAGACTGAGAGAGACTGAGAGACACAGAGAGACACTGAGAGACGCTGACACAGAGAGACACTGAGATAGACTGAGAGACACTGTGCGAGACGCCGAGACTGAGAGAGACTGAGAGACACAGAGATACACTGAGAGAGACACCGAGATAGACTCAGAGAGACACAGAGACTGAGAGAGACACAGAGAGACACTGAGAGACACTGAGAGACGCTGAGACTGAGAGAGACACTGAGAGAGACTGAGAGACACAGATAGACACTGAGAGACGCTGTGACTGAGACGCCGAGACTGAGAGAGACTGAGAGACACAGAGAGACACTGAGAGAGACACCGAGAGAGACTCAGAGAGACACAGAGAGACCCTGAGAGACGCTGTGCGAGACGCTGAGACTGAGAGAGACTGAGATACACTGAGAGAGTCTGAGAAATGCTGAGCGAGACGCTGAGACTGAGAGACGCTGAGACTGAGAGACTGAGAGAGACTGAGAGAGACACTGACAGCCGCTGAGAGACACTGAGAGAGAGACCGAGAGACTCAGAGACACCGAGAGACGCCGTGCGAGACGCCGAGACTGAGAGACACAGAGAGACACAGAGAGACACAGAGAGACGCTGAGACTGAGACGCTGAGACTGAGAGAGACTGGGGGACACAGAGAGACACTGAGAGACACAGAGAGACACAGAGAGACACTGAGAGACGCTGTGCGAGACGCCGAGACTGAGAGAGACTGAGAGACACAGAGAGACACAGAGAGAGACTGAGAGACACAGAGAGACACAGAGAGAGACTGAGAGACACAGAGAGACACTGAGAGACGCTGAGACTGAGAGAGACTGAGAGACACTGAGAAACGCTGTGCGAGACGCCGAGACTGAGAGATACTGAGAGAGACAGAGATACACTGAGATAGACTGAGAAACGCTGAGCGAGACGCTGAGAGAGACACTGACAGAGAGACAGACTGAGAAAGACACTGAGAGATACATCATGAGAGAGACTCAGACTGAGAGACACAGAGATACACCATGAGAGACACAGAGAGACACTGAGAGACACTGAGAGAGACTGAGAAATGCTGAGCGAGACGCTGAGAGAGACACTGACAGAGAGAGAGACTGAGAAAGACACTGAGAGATACATAATGAGAGAGATTGAGACTGAGAGACACAGAGATACACCGAGAGACACAGAGAGAGACTCAGAGAGACTGAAAAATACTTAGAGAGATTGAGAGACTCTGAGAGACGCTCAGAGACACTGACAGAGACTCAGAGAGACTGAAAAAGACTTAGAGAGAATGAGAGACTCTGAGAGACGCTCAGAGACACTGACAGAGACTCAGAGAGACTGAAAAAGACTTTGAGAGAATGAGAGACACTGAGAGACGCTGAGAGACACTGAGAGACACTGAGAGAGACTCAGCGAGACTGAAAAAGACTTAGAGAGAATGAGAGACTCCGAGAGACGCTCAGAGACACTGACAGAGACTCAGAGAGACTGAAAAAGACTTTGAGAGAATGAGAGACACTGAGAGACGCTGAGAGACACTGGGAGACACTGAGAGAGACTCCGAGAGACTGAAAAAGACTTTGAGAGAATGAGAGACTCCGAGAGACGCTCAGAGAGACTGAGAAACTCAGAGAGAATCAGAGAGACTGAGAGACTGAGAGAGACTGAGACTCTGAGAGACACTGAGAGAGACTCAGCGAGACTGAAAAAGACTTAGAGAGAATGAGAGACTCCGAGAGACGCTCAGAGACACTGACAGAGACTCAGAGAGACTGAAAAAGACTTTGAGAGAATGAGAGACACTGAGAGACGCTGAGAGACACTGGGAGACACTGAGAGAGACTCCGAGAGACTGAAAAAGACTTTGAGAGAATGAGAGACTCCGAGAGACGCTCAGAGAGACTGAGAAACTCAGAGAGACTCAGAGAGACTGAGAGACTGAGAGAGACTGAGAGACGCTGAGAGACACTCAGAGAGACTCAGAGAGACTGAGACTGGTGGGGAGATGGATGAAGAGGCTTGGCAGGGGGGAGGGAGATGGGGAGAAAGAGAGAGAATGGGATTGGGGTGCTGGGGGGGGAGATGGATAGGGAGATAGGGGAGATGGGGAGACATGGGGGGAGGGGGAAATGGGGAGAGACAGGGAGATGGCAATACGCATGGCCAACCTCGCTAATCGGAAGTGTGGGGTAAGGACAACGAACACAACAACAATAACAACAAGCAGCAGTTCTAATGAGATGAGTTTGTCAATCTAGATGATGATTTAAAAGTGCATTGCTCCTAATATCGGGAAGGGAGAGCGTTCCAGACGGCCTCAAAAGTGCATCTTCTTTTTTTTGCGACAAAACACGAGTGTAGTCTAATGCGCCGGTGCAATACACCGGTACAAAGCACCGTTGCAATGAGCTGGTGCAATGAGTTGGTGCAATGAGTTGGTGCAATGAGCTGGTGCAATGCGCCGGTGCAACGCGTCGGTGCAACGCGCCGGTCGACATTGGAGGGGAACAGAAACTCCGCGAGGATTCCAATTGGGTGCGACGGGACCATCGTACCGAGGGGTGGAAGCGCTGCGCGCTGCAGTGACCGCCTTTGTTCGATGGCCGGCAAAAAAGCCTGTGCCTAACCCTCCACACAAACTATTTCTCTCTGTGTAAATCCCTGTGCTTCGCGTGGGTGGCTGGCTGGATATCTGGCTGGCTGGCTTGGTGGCTGGCTGGGTGACTGTCATTGTATCTGGCTGGGTGGAGATTTGGCTGGGTAGGTATCTGACTGGGTATTTGGATGGGTGGCTGGCTAACTGACTATCTCGCTGGGTATGTGGCTGGGTAGCTGGCTAGGTGGGTGGCTGGGTATCTGTCTGGGTGGGTGGCTGGGTGGGTGGCTGGCTGTGTATCTGACTGGGTGGCTGACTGGGCAGGTGGCTGGGTGGCTATCTGGCTGGGCATCTGGCTGGGTATCTGGCTGGGTGGCTGACTGGGTGGGTGGCTATCTGGCTGGGTATCTGGCTGGATGGCTGACTGTGCATCTGGATGGGTGGCTGACTGGCTATCTGACTGGGTCGGTGGCTGGGTGGGTGGCTATCTGGCAGGGTATCTGATTGAGTGGGTGGCTGGGTGGGTGGCTGGGTTGGTGGCTGGCTGTGTGGCTCTCTGACTGTGCATCTGGCTGGGTGGGTGGCTGGGTCGGTGGCTGGCTGGGTGGTTGGGTATGTGGCTGGCTGGCTGGCTGGGTGGGTGGCTGTGTATCTGTCTGGGTGGGTGGCTGGGTGGGTGGCTGACTGGGTATCTGTTTGGGTGGGGCTCGGTGGGTGGCTGGGTGGGTGGCTGGGTGGGTAGCTATCTGGCTGTGCATCTGACTGGGTGGCTGGCTGGCTGGGTATCTGATTGGGTGGGTGGCTGGGTGGGTGGCTGGGTGGGTGGATGGCTATCTGACTGTGCATCTGACTGGGTGACTGACTCGTGCATCTGTCTGGCTGGGCGGCTATCTGACTGTGCATCTGACTGGGTGGCTGACTGTGCATCTGGCTGGGTGGCTATCTGACTGTGCATCTGTCTGGGCCCCGGTCTCTTGGGGCCGTGCGCTGTGTCCCGCAGGCTCGCCCTACCGCGACATGATCACCATCGCCATCCTGCAGCTGCAGGAGGGGGGCAAGCTGCACACGCTCAAGGAGCGCTGGTGGCGCAGCAGCTCCTGCCCCCAGGAGGAGACGAAAGAGGCGAGCGCCCTGGGCGTGCAGAACATCGGCGGCATCTTCATCGTCCTCGCCGCCGGACTCGGAGTCGCCGTCGTCGCCGCGCTGGCAGAGTTCCTCTACGGGTCGCAGCGCGCTGCCACTCGCGACAAGGTGCGGTGGCGGCGGCGGTGGTGGTGCGGTGGTGCGTGGTGGTGTTGTGTGGGGTTGTGGTCGTGGTAGTGTGGTGGTGCGTGGTGGTGCGGTGGTGGTGGTGGTGTGGTGGTGGTGCGGTGTGGTGTGTGGTGCGGTGGTGCGTGGTGTGGTGGTGGTGCGGTGTGGTGGTGCGTGGTGTTGTGGTGGTGGTGTGGTGGTGGTGGTAGTGTGGTGTGGTGTAGTGCGGCGGTGGCAGTGGTGGTGCGGTGTGGTGGTGGTGGTGGTGCGGTGTGGTGGTGCGGTGTTGTGTGGTGTTGTGTGGTGTTGTGTGGGGTTGTGTTATATGGTGTGGGGTGGTGCAGTGCTCACCGGCCGACTGACGGAGGGCCAGAGGCAGTGGTGGTGGTGATGGAAGAGTGGTGGTGGTGGTGGTGGTCGTGGTGGTGGTGCGTGGTGTTGTGGTGGTGGTGCGGTGTGGTCGTGGTGGTGGTGTGTGGTGTTGTGTGGTGTTGTGCGGTGCGGTGGTGGTGTGGTGCGGGGTGGTGCGGTGTGGTGGTGGTGCGGTGTTGTATTGTGTGGTGTGGTGCAGTGCTGACCGGCCGACTGACGGAGGGCCAGAGGCAGTGGTGGTGGTGATGGAAGAGGGGTGGTGGTGGTGGTGGGAGAGCGGTGGTGGTAGTGGAAGAGCGGTGGCGGTGGTGGTGGTGGTGGGAGAGTGGTGGTGGTGGTGGTGGGAGAGTGGTGGTGGTGGTGGTGGGAGAGTGGTGTTGGTGGGAGAGCGCTGCGCTACGAACGTGGCGACGCGAGTTCCATTCCCGCTCACGGACACCAACACCAGTGACGAATATCTGAACCGGTCCTCTACCCCTAGGTCGACTCAACCCGTGCCACCTGGGTCTGTTTCGTGACCTCCACATGCACCTAGCCTGGCACAGCAGTCAACCCGTGGCACCTGGGTCTGTTCTGTAACCTCCTCATGCACCTAGCCTGGCACAGCAGTCAATCGATGGCACCTGGGTCTGTTCCTTGACCTCCTCATGCACCTAGCCTGGCACAGCAGTCAACCCGTGGCACCTGGGTCTGTTCTGTGACCTCTTCATGCACCTAGCCTGGCACAGCAGTCAACACGTGGCACCAGGGTCTGTTTTGTGACCTCCACATGCACCTAGCCTGGCACAGCAGTCAACACATGGCACCTGGGTCTGTTTCGTGACCTCCACATGCACCTAGCCTGGCACAGCAGTCAACCCGTGGCACCTGGGTCTGTTCTGTAACCTCCTCATGCACCTAGCCTGGCACAGCAGTCAATCGATGGCACCTGGGTCTGTTCCTTGACCTCCTCATGCACCTAGCCTGGCACAGCAGTCAACCCGTGGCACCTGGGTCTGTTCTGTGACCTCTTCATGCACCTAGCCTGGCACAGCAGTCAACACGTGGCACCAGGGTCTGTTTTGTGACCTCCACATGCACCTAGCCTGGCACAGCAGTCAACACATGGCACCTGGGTCTGTTTCGTGACCTCCACATGCACCTAGCCTGGCACAGCAGTCAACCCGTGGCACCTGGGTCTGTTCTGTAACCTCCTCATGCACCTAGCCTGGCACAGCAGTCAATCGATGGCACCTGGGTCTGTTCCTTGACCTCCTCATGCACCTAGCCTGGCACAGCAGTCAACCCGTGGCACCTGGGTCTGTTCTGTGACCTCTTCATGCACCTAGCCTGGCACAGCAGTCAACACGTGGCACCAGGGTCTGTTTTGTGACCTCCACATGCACCTAGCCTGGCACAGCAGTCAACACATGGCACCTGGGTCTGTTTCGTGACCTCCACATGCACCTAGCCTGGCACAGCAGTCAACCCATGGCACCTGGGTCTGTTCCGTGATCTCCACATGCACCTAGCCTGGAACAGCAGTCAACCCATGGCACCTGTAGGGTCAGTCCCGTGACCTCCTCATGCACCTAGCCTGGCACAGCAGTCAACCCGTGGCTCCTCGGTCTGTCCCGTGACCTCCTCATGCACCTAGCCTGGCACAGCAGTCAACACATGGCACCTGGGTCTGTCCCGTGACCTCCACATGCACCTAGCCTGGAACAGCAGTCAACCCGTGGCACCTCGGTCTGTCCCGTGATCTCCACATGCACCTAGCCTGGCACAGCAGTCAACACATGGCACCTGGGTCTGTCCCGTGACCTCCACATGCACCTAGCCTGGCACAGCAGTCAACCCGTGGCACCTGCAGGGTCTGTTCTGTGACCTCCTGCCAGCAGCGAGCCTTCCACACTGCACCGGCTCAAAGTGCACCTAGCCTGGTACAAGCTCTGCGGTGGCGTCACCGGCACTCGGTGGTGAATGTGGATGTTGTTGATGTTGTCGGTGGTGTTGATGGTTGTTGTGATGAAGGCGACAGTGATGATGGTGGTGATCATGGTGGTGGTGATGATGGTGGTGGTAATGGTGGTGGTGGTGATGAAGGCGACAGTGATGATGGTGGTGGTGGTGAGGATGGTGGTGATCATGGTGGTGGTGATGATGGTGGTAATGGTGATGGTGACATCTGTGATGATGGTTGTTGTGATGAAGGCGACAGTGATGATGGTGGTGGTGGTGAGGATGGTGGTGATCATGGTGGTGGTGATGATGGTGGTAATGGTGGTGGTGACATCTGTGATGATGGTTGTTGTGATGAAGGCGACAGTGATGATGGTGGTGGTGGTGAGGATGGTGGTGATCATGGTGGTGGTGATGATGGTGGTAATGGTGATGGTGACATCTGTGATGATGGTTGTTGTGATGAAGGCGACAATGATGATGGTGGTGATCATGGTGGTGGTGATGATGGTGGTGGTAATGGTGGTGGTGGTGATGAAGGCGACAGTGATGATGGTGGTGGTGGTGAGGATGGTGGTGATCATGGTGGTGGTGATGATGGTGGTAATGGTGGTGGTGACATCTGTGATGATGGTTGTTGTGATGAAGGCGACAGTGATGATGGTGGTGATCATGGTGGTGGTGATGATGGTGGTGGTAATGGTGGTGGTGGTGATGAAGGCGACAGTGATGATGGTGGTGGTGGTGAGGATGGTGGTGATCATGGTGGTGGTGATGATGGTGGTAATGGTGGTGGTGACATCTGTGATGATGGTTGTTGTGATGAAGGCGACAGTGATGATGGTGGTGATCATGGTGGTGGTGATGATGGTGGTGGTAATGGTGGTGGTGGTGATGAAGGCGACAGTGATGATGGTGGTGGTGGTGAGGATGGTGGTGATCATGGTGGTGGTGATGATGGTGGTAATGGTGGTGGTGACATCTGTGATGATGGTTGTTGTGATGAAGGCGACAGTGATGATGGTGGTGGTGGTGAGGATGGTGGTGATCATGGTGGTGGTGATGATGGTGGTAATGGTGATGGTGACATCTGTGATGATGGTTGTTGTGATGAAGGCGACAGTGATGATGGTGGTGATCATGGTGGTGGTGATGATGGTGGTGGTAATGGTGGTGGTGGTGATGAAGGCGACAGTGATGATGGTGGTGGTGGTGAGGATGGTGGTGATCATGGTGGTGGTGATGATGGTGGTAATGGTGGTGGTGACATCTGTGATGATGGTTGTTGTGATGAAGGCGACAGTGATGATGGTGGTGGTGGTGAGGATGGTGGTGATCATGGTGGTGGTGATGATGGTGGTAATGGTGATGGTGACATCTGTGATGATGGTTGTTGTGATGAAGGCGACAGTGATGATGGTGGTGATCATGGTGGTGGTGATGATGGTGGTGGTAATGGTGGTGGTGGTGATGAAGGCGACAGTGATGATGGTGGTGGTGGTGAGGATGGTGGTGATCATGGTGGTGGTGATGATGGTGGTAATGGTGGTGGTGACATCTGTGATGATGGTTGTTGTGATGAAGGCGACAGTGATGATGGTGGTGATCATGGTGGTGGTGATGATGGTGGTGGTAATGGTGGTGGTGGTGATGAAGGCGACAGTGATGATGGTGGTGGTGGTGAGGATGGTGGTGATCATGGTGGTGGTGATGATGGTGGTAATGGTGATGGTGACATCTGTGATGATGGTTGTTGTGATGAAGGCGACAGTGATGATGGTGGTGATCATGGTGGTGGTGATGATGGTGGTGGTAATGGTGGTGGTGGTGATGAAGGCGACAGTGATGATGGTGGTGGTGGTGAGGATGGTGGTGATCATGGTGGTGGTGATGATGGTGGTAATGGTGGTGGTGACATCTGTGATGATGGTTGTTGTGATGAAGGCGACAGTGATGATGGTGGTGATCATGGTGGTGGTGATGATGGTGGTGGTAATGGTGGTGGTGGTGATGAAGGCGACAGTGATGATGGTGGTGGTGGTGAGGATGGTGGTGATCATGGTGGTGGTGATGATGGTGGTAATGGTGGTGGTGCTAATGAAGGCGACAGTGATGATGACTGGAATAATGCCCACAATGTTTCCTCTGCTGGTGATGATGTTGCTACTGCTGCTACCAACGTCGATGATGATGATGATGATATCAAGAATGACATTGCCTTTTTGATCTCCTCCTCCCTCATCATCACCACCATCATCACCACCATCCTCACCACCATCATCGTTCCCATCATCACCACCATCATCACCACCATCATCACCACCATCATCACCACCACCATCAACACCATCATCACCACCATCAACACCAACGTTATCTACACCACCATCATCATCATCACCACCATCATCGTTCCCATCATCACCACCATCATCACCACCACCATCAACACCATCATCACCACCATCAACACCAACGTTATCTACACCACCACCACCATCAACACCAACGTTATCTACACCACCACCATCATCATCACTACCATCAACACCAATGTTATCTACACCATCATCACCACCACCATCATCACCACCATCCTCACCACCACCATCGTTGCCATCATCATCACCACCATCAACAACATCAACCTTATCTACACCATCATCACCACCACCATCATCACCACCACCATCATCACCACCATCAACACCAATGTTATCTAAACCACCACCATCATCACCACCATCATCACCACCAACGTTATCTACACCACCACCATCATCACCACCACCATCAACACCAACGTTATCTACACCACCACCATCATCATCACCACCATCAACACCAACGTTATCTACATCATCATCACCACCACCACCACCATCATCACCACCATGATCACCACCATCCCCACTATCCTCACCACCATCATTCCCATCATCACTGCCACCATCAACACCAACGTTATCTACACCACCACCATCATCACCACCACCACCACCATCATCACCACCAGCATCATCACCACTATCATTATAACCACCACCACCAATAATCACTATAAACCACCACGCTCCCATCCATTATGAAAACCACTATCCTTCATCATCATCACCCTCCTCCATCCTCTTCCTCCTCAACCTCCTCACCCTCCTCCACCCTCACCCGCCTGACCTTCTCCACCACACCTCACCCCCACCCCCTCCACGTTGCGCCAGCGTTCGGTGCTGAGCGCGATGAGCGAGTCACTGCGCGTGTCGCTGCGCTGCCGACACAAGGTTCGGAGGTCACCACCCCCCGCCACCAACAACACCACCACCACCGCCGCCGGTACCACGGCCGCCACGGTCGTGGTGGGTCTCATGCGCTCCGAGGAGCCGCTGGGCATGCACGCCTACAACAACCGGCGGTTGCCCGTGTCCGCCAAGGAAACGCTGGCGTGACCAGCACCACCAGCAGCACCACAACCTCCGCTTCGAAGATGAACTCGAGGAAGGAAGGAAGAGAGAGAGAGATGCTCAAGCAACGCAGCGGCGAGAAGCTTCACTGTTTATAGTCGGTCCTCCGCTTCAACTCGGGCCGCGTGGTTTGCATCATCTGCGGGCGGTGGAGTTGAGCGAACGCCGCCTTCGCCGAACAAATCTTTTGAGGATTTTTGCGGGTGGGCGAGACTCTATACATATATAAATACGAACTACGCCGGGGAAGATTTTTCTTGCTGTTGTTGTTGGGTTTGGTTAATTTCGGTGAATGAAAGTCGGCGCCCCGGGCGTGCGCTGGTTTTGCCTTCCGGCATCTGCCCGTTCCCCCGTTCCCCCGTTCCCGCTGCGAGGCGGACGCAGTTGCTGGAGGCGCTGCGAATCCGGGCAACGCGCACAGCGGTTGGGCGGGTAAAAAGGACATTGTCTTTGTGTTGTTTCAAGAGAGAGGCGTACGTAGCGGCAGCGCGCCCCCGTGGTTCTTTTGACGTCGCCGCGACTCAACCGCGGAGATCCGCGCCGCGGCACGGACAGCGCTGATCTCAAACGACAGCCGGCGCCAGAAGCTGTGTCACACACACGCAGGCAGATAGACACACAGATACACACACACACACGCAGACACACATACAGACAGATACACAGACACACACACACGCAGACACACATACAGACAGACACACAGATATACACAGACAGACACACAGACACATACAGATACACACACACACGCAGACACACATACAGACAGATAGACAGACACACACACACAGACACACAGACAGACAGACACACAGACACACACAGACAGATAGACACACAGACACACACACAGATACACACACGCAGACAGACAGACACACAGACACACATAGACAGATAGACACACAGACACACAGACAGATAGACACACAGACACACACACACACACGCAGACACACATACAGACAGATAGACAGACACACACACGCAGACAGATAGACACACACGCAGACACACATACAGACACACACACAGATAGACACACAGACACTCACACAGGCACACACACACAGACAGACACACAGACACGCACACAGATACACACACACGCAGACACACACACACACAGATAGACACACAGACACTCACACACAGACAGACAAACACACACACACACAGACAAACACACAGACACACAGACAGGCACACACACGCCCCCGTCACCCCCTTCCACGCGCGTGGCCTTGTTGGGGGCGAATCTTGGTACGTTCCTGCCCGATGGAGTTGCTTCGTAAAAACTTACGCGCGCGTCATCCGGAAACGGAACCGGGAGAGAGAGAAAGTCATACCGTGGATGCGCCTGCCTGTGTGCGTGTGTGCTTGTGTGTGTGCGTGCGTGTGTGCGTGTGGGTGTGCGTGCGTGTGTGCGTGCGTGTGTGTGCGTGTCTGCGTGTGTGTGCATGCGTGTGTGTGTGTGCATGCGTGTGTGCGTGCGTGCGTGCGTGTGCGTGCGTGTGTGTGTGCGTGCGTGTGTGCGTGCGTGCGTGTGTGTGCGTGCCTGCCTGCGTGTGCGTGCGTGCGTACGTCATCGCAAACAGGAAGAGTTAAAAAAAGTTTTTAAGAAAACGGGAACGCGAAATGCGTCAAGACAAAAAAAGTATACGAATGCATCCATCTAGAGAAAGCAAAACGCGAGCTTGGATCGAACTTCTGCTTCGGTGAAAACCTCTGGACGACGCAGAAACGTTCACCGCGTCGCGCAGAGCGAGCGTGAGGGCACCATTTGTTATTCGTTCATTCTCTTATTTCTTTCGGTAAAGTCACGTAGGTAAAAAAATGAAATGAAAATTAATAAAAAAATAAAATTATTTTGATTTCATTTTTTTAATTAATAAAATTTTTTATAAAAATAAAATTATTTTAATTTCATTTTTTACCTACATGGTGACTTTACCGAAAGAAATAAGAGTATGAATCCTTGCAGTCACGAAAGCTTCAAATCTGCCGGGAGGGTTCATATTCTTAGGTTTTTTCGGTAAAGTCACGTAGGTAAAAAATTTTAATTAATAAAAGTAAAATAAAAATAAAATCACGACGTTTCGGAGGCAACACAAGCTTCCGTCTTCAGGTGGAATCGTCACAGCCACGACAGCTGTATCAAGTAAATGAGAGATTGCTTGGCCCTTCCCCTCTTCAACCATTATGTATACGGAGTGGTAGCTCTTGTAATCTCTCATTTACTTGATACAGCTGTCGTGGCTGTGACGGTTCCACCTGAAGACGGAAGCTTGTGTTGCCTCCGAAACGTCGTGATTTTTATTTTATTTTATTAATTTTCATTTTTTACCTACGTGACTTTACCGAAAGAAATAAGAGTATGAATCCTTGCAGTCACGAAAGCTTCAAATCTAGAATTAATTCGTTTGCGTCGTGCGGTGAGGGGCCGTCCATAAATGACGTCACGCACATAGGGGACGGGGGGGGGGGTCAGACATTTGTGACGGTGTGTGACGAGGGGGGAGGGGCGTGTTTGAGAAATGTGACGTCGCATCAAAATGCGCAACTTTAAATAAATACGGACAACACGTTCTACTTAATTAAATAGACTTTTTAATACATGTTTTCTACTACAACATCAGAGTGCAGCGCCACATTAAATACGCACTACAATGACAATAGTTTAAAGCGATTTGAAGCATGTTTTTTTTTTCGGGGGGTGGGGGGCAGAGCTTTGTGACGTCAGATTTGAGGTGGGGGTCTGACTTTTTGTGACGCCTAGTGACGAGGGGGGTGGTCAAAAATCGTTCAAAATCGCATGACGTCATTTATGGACGGCCCCTGATGTTGGAGCCAGAGAGTTTCTGCCCCTTCGAGGCCTGCGGCATTCACCGCAGTGAAGACCCCGCGCGACCAAGGCGAGAGCACGGACACTCCGAATACGCAGGGGCGGGTCTATGCCGAACCCACGACCTCCTGTATACCAGGCGAGGTAGTTAACATCTCCTAGCCACCGTGATGATGATGAAAGATAGGGAGAGACACGCAAATTCCAAATATACAGCTGCAGGCGTCAGGGTCTAGATCGAAACCACGACCTCCTGTATACCAGGCGAGGTAGTTAACATCCCACCACGGGGAGAGAGAGACAGAGACACGCAAACTCCAAATATACAGCAGCAGGTGTCAGGGTCGGGATGGAACCCACGACCTCCTGTATACCAGGCGAGGTAGTTAACATCTCCTAGCCACCGTGATGATGATGAGAGAGAGATAGACACGCAAACTCCAAATATACAGCAGCAGGCGTCAGGGTCGGGATCGGGATCGAACCCACGACCTCCTGTATACCCGGCGAGGTAGTTAACATCTCACCACGGGGAGAGAGAGAGACACGCAAACTCCAAATATACAGCAGCAGGCGTCAGGTTCGGGATCGAACCTACGACCTCCTGTATACCCGGCGAGGTAGTTAACATCTCACCACGGGGAGAGAGAGAGACACGCAAACTCCAAATATACAGCAGCAGGCGTCAGGCTCGAGATCGAACCCACGACCTCCTGTATACCAGGCGAGGTAGTTAACATCTCCTAGCCACCACGTCACCCCTCAACATGAATGAGTGTTTACATTTGGGAGGCCACTGGAGCACATGGAGACACTCCACGCGTGCGAGCGAGGGGGCAACGCTAGATCCCTGTACGGACGGAACAGGTTGGGGGGTCAACATTTGTTTTCCTGTAAGCGCCTTCTCGTGGTGGGCCACGGGTGCGATTCCTCCTCGCCGCCAACTCACAGGGAACGAGTTTCACACCATCTGTGTGCGATCCTACCAACTCTCGCTGCTGCCTCCACACTGCTGGATGATTACAGTCAGACACGTGCAGCGTAGTAGCCGCCACCACTCAGTACAAGCGCCTCCAAACAATTCAGCAAGACTCGAGTGTTATGAAATAAAAATAAAAAAACACCTTGATAATCACCCCTACTTAATACAAGCAGAACTCCACTCGTGCGTTAGCCAATCGGTTTACGGGCTTTCTAGCGACCAGGCTCTGGCTCGCTGATGAGCTGTGCGTTGTGGAAGATGTGCAACGTTTTGGTGGTGGTGGGCCTGCTGATGAACCGTGTGTTGTGGAAGCCAGGTAACGTGGTGGTGGTGGTGGTGGTGGGCTTGCTGATGAGCCGTGTGTTCTGGAAGCCAGGTAACGTGGTGTTGGGCTTGCTGATGAGTCGTGTGTTCTGGAAGCCAGGCAACGTGGTGGTGTTGGGCGTGTTGATGAGCCGCGAGTTGTAAAAGCCAGGAAACGTGGTGGTGGGCGTGCTGATGAGTCGTGTTTTGTAGAAGCCAGGCAACGTGGTGTTGGGCTTGCTGATGAGCCGTGTGTTCTGGAAGCCAGGAAACGTGGTGTTGGGCTTGCTGATGAGCCGTGTGTTGTAGAAGCCAGGCAACGTGGTGCTGGGCTTGCTGATGAGTCGCGAGTTGTAAAAGCCAGGAAACGTGGTGGTGCTGGGCGTGCTGATGAGCTGTGTGTTGCAGAAGCCAGGCAACGTTGTGGTAGTGGGCTTGCTGATGAGCTGTGTGTTCTAGAAGGAAGGCAACGTGGTGCTGGGCGTGCTGATGAGCCGTGTGTTGTAGTAGCCGGGTGACGTTGTGGTGGGCTTGCTGATGAGCCGTGTGTTCTAGAAGGAAGGCAACGTGGTGGTGGGCTTGCTGATGAGTCGTGTGTTGTGAGGGCCAGGGCAGTGTGGTGGTTGCTATAACTCCATCACCTTGAACACTCACGAACGATGGGGTTGCTACCTGTGGCTTTCTCTCCAACGATGATGATGATCATGGGAAGGTGAACCGGTGTTCTCTGATGAATGGTGACTTGCGATCTTCAGTTTCATCCTGAGACTAGTCAGGCGGCCAGGGTAAGGATTGGAGCATTGTGGTGTGTGTCTGTGTGTCTCTTTGTGAGTGTGTATGTGTGTCTCTTTGTGTGTGTGTCTGTGTGTGTGTCTGTCTGTGTGTGTCTGTGTGTGTGTCTGTCTGTGTGTGTCTGTGTGTGTGTGTGTAGCGGTCAGCACGCTGCGCTACAAACCCGACGACCCGAGTTTGATTCCCGCTCATGCCCAACACCCAGTGACGATTGTCTCAATCGGTCTTTTGGGCCTCCCCTAGGTCGACTCAGCCTCAAATGAGTGTAGTGTTTAAACATCGCCACCAGGGAGACAAAGGCGGCCGGGCGTGGTGCTGGCCACCCACCCCCTCGTGTGCTGTGTCGGCTTTCATAGGTGCTCGGTAACAGCACTTTCCCCAAAAGTCTGCTAAGGCTACACGGGGGATCTTTGTTTTTTGTGATCGTGTGCTCACGCGTGGGTGTTGGTTCATGCGTGAGCGGAGCGGTGGCGCTGTGGTTAGCGCACTTATTTGGAGTCGGATTATAGTTTTGGAGTGTGCACGTGCGCGCGTGCGTGCGTGTTCTCACTGATGATTGGTGAATGCGATCTTGACATTGATCCTGGGATTATCTTGGGAGCCACTTTGGGGGATCGTAGCTTTGGGGCTATGCGTAGGGCTGCCACCTCTAGAGTTACAAAGGAGACGGGGAGTTATCATGGGACAAATAAAAATAATCTCTCGCTGGGGGTGAAGAGGGGAGAGTTAAGTGTGAATGCGGCGTCTCGACTGGTGGATTATTTGTGATATTGTTATGCAAAGCGGGACTTTAACTGCATCACTCACTCACCCACCCACTCACCCACGCATCCACTCACCCACGCTTTCACTCACACATTCACTCTCCCACTCGCTCATGCACTCACTCAATCACCCATCCACTCATTTCCTCACCCACTCACTCACCTACCCATCCACTCACCCATTCATCCACTCACCCATTCACTCCCACTCACTCAATCACCCATCCACTCATTGGTTCACCCACTCACTCACCCACCCATCCACTCATCCATTCATCCACTCACCCATTCACTCCCACTCACTCAATCACCCATCCACTCAATGGTTCACCCACTCACCCACCCATCCACTCGCCCATTCACTCATGCACTTACTCAATAACCCATCCACTCATTGCCTCACCCACTCACTCACCCACCCATCCACTCACCCATTCATCCACTCACCCATTCACTCCCACTCACTCAATCACCCATCCACTCATTGCCTCACCCACTCACTCACCCACCCATCCACTCACCCATTCATCCACTCACCCATTCACTCCCACTCACTCAATCACCCATCCACTCATTGGTTCACCCACTCACTCACCCACCCATCCACTCACCCATTCATCCACTCACCCATTCACTCCCACTCACTCAATCACCCATCCACTCATTGGTTCACCCACTCACCCACCCATCCACTCACCCATTCACTCATGCACTTACTCAATAACCCATCCACTCATTGCCTCACCCACTCATTCACCCACCCATCCGCTCACCCGTCGACTCACCCACTCACTCAAGCGCCCATCCACTCATTCAGCCAACTCATTGGCTCACTCACCGACTCACCCGCCCATCCAATCGCCCATTGACCCATGCGCTCTCCTTCTCACTCACCCATCCACTCACTCAATCACCCATCCATTCATTCAGCCATTCGTTGGCTCACTCACCCATCCACTGACCTACTTACCCACTCACTCACCCTCCCACTCATCCGCTCACGCACTCAGGGTTTTTCATGCCCACTCTGAAGATGCTTCGGAAATATCCTCGGTATGACCACGTGTTTATTATTCGCATCATCAAAGAAGATATTAATCATTTAGACAAGAGCAGACAATTTTGGAAGCACTCGCTTTAAGAGACGTATTGTTTCGCTTTGTATATATATATGAAGGTTTGTTTAATAGACTGGCTGACACGAAAGCCTCTTGACTTGATGGAATTTTAATTAGATTTTAAGCTCACGAAAAAAATAGATTGAGCTAATTTGATTTTCAACCGGTCAAAGGTTGATGCCTCCCTCCCCTCCCTCAATCCCCTCCCTCTCCTCCCTCTCCTCCCTCCCCTGCCTATGCTCAGTCACCATTGGTGTCGTAGTAATATAATTACATGTCATAATTCATATCATCATCACCACCACCATCCTATCAATATAACACCATCATCATTATTTGC